>NC_143161.1:19940021-20150275 GCF_041381405.1 Jatropha curcas
AAAACTCTCTGACTCTTATTTGGCACATCTCGCACTCGTGACTTTCAAGTGCGCGCTCGCGACTTGTGCTCGCAACCTCTCTGACTCTCATTTGGCATTTCTCGCGCTCGCGATTTGCAAGTGCGCGCTCGCGTACTTGGCCCTTGGCCTGTAAGCGCTCGCGACCTTCATCGTGCGCTCGCACATTTGGCCTGGGAACTCACTGTCTCTCATTATGCATTCTACGCGCTCGCGACTTTGAAGTACGCGCTCGCGACTTGTGCCGGATAACTCACTGTCTCTCATCTGATGCTTTACGCGCTCGCGACCTTGCAAGGCGCGCTCGCGACTTATGTTTTCATGCACTTTTGGATTTCTTTTTCAATGCAATTGTATTCCTTGCTTCACTTATATGCCTCCAATCATTTTAACACCAAAATATAACATTAAATCATGTATTAAAACAACATTCAAGCATGCAAATGATGTGAAATCAAATATTACATTATGAATGATGAAGTTATGAACTATTAATATGATGTTGTGTTATATTATTGACATACCAACATTATGCTCCATTGAGGTTAGGTAGAAACCATGTAGATAAGGCTATGTCGCGACATAGGATAGCAGATCTGCACCTCATACAGTTTGATACTCCGGCTACAGGCCGTTGAGTGGATATGATTATATATGGGCCATAGCAGCCAAGCATACAGTATTCATCCAGTTTCATACAGTTTTTCTTATCACTTCGGTTTCACTATAACCTTATGGAGCCATGCAGATATCTTGACATAACATTTCATGCATTATACAGTATTATAAACAGTACAAAAGATAATCAAGGTATCATGAAAGTATCATGATGTGTGTGCTTATATGTGCCATATGTGTTTAAATGGTTCTTTCTATACATGTATGTGCTTAATTGTTTCTTTATCTGTTGAGATATCCACTGAGCTTTATTTGCTCAGCGAGTTACCTGTTTAACTCGCAGGTTTTGAGATTGGACCATAGAGAGTCAGCTTACAACTGCTGCAGTTCATCTGTAGAAGACTCAGTCTTCAGGGTAGCTACTCATTTTAATATGTATCTTTGTCTACCCTTTTCATGGCATGTATAGGGCACTCAGTTGGGCCCATTTCATTTTGACATTAGTATCATGTTTTGTAAATATAAATTACATTATTTTTGTATACAACATCAGCACGTTATTATATTCAGTATACATTATGATTTCAGCATATCAGGTCATACAGTCAACCAGTTTGTAACGTCTCGACTCGGTTTATTCGGGTTTACGGGTGGACCGGGAAGGGATGTTACAATACTTCTTTGCACGGCTCCTTGTAATTGGTCCACTAGGAAGTGCTAATGGATTGCCATTGTTGTGGTCCTTGTTTCCTTGAGCTCCATAGGTGGTTGGTGATAGTGGATCCGTATCAGGAACCTATTGGTATACCATGTTTAAAGCGTGCCTTAGGCTCATTTGCACTGGCAGTTTATCCTTCAGGGACTTCAATCCTAACATGAGCATTTGCAACTGGTACATAAGATTTAATTACTCTTTTTGGGTCAGTAAATGCGTCTGGCAATTGATTTGCAACATTTTACAAATGAATTATCTTTTGTACTTCTATTTCACACTGCATTGTGCGAGGATCTATATATGATAATAATAATTCTTTCCAACTAATTTATTTTTTCAGTTGCTTATTTTCTCCCCCTAATGTTGTAAAACCTAATTTATCAAAATGACAATCAGTAAACCTAGCCATAAATAAATCTCCAATTAAAGGTTCTAAATGTTTAATTATAGATGGAGATTCATACCCAACATATATTCCTAATCTCCTTTGAGGACTCATCTTTGTGCATTGTGGTGGAGCAATTGGTATATATACCGCACATCCAAAAATTCTTAGATGGAATATATTTGGTTATTACCGAAAACCAATTGTAAAGGAGAGTATTTATAATAATTTATTGGCTTGATGCAAACAATTGATGCAACACATAAAATAGCATGTCCCCAAATAGAAATATGGAGTTGTGTTCTCATAAGTAATGGCCTTGTAATTAATTGAAATCTTTTAATAAATGATTCTGCCATACCATTTTGTGTGTGACCATGAGCAACATGATGTTCAACCAATATCCCATTTGCCATGCAATAATCATTAAAAAGCCTGAGATGTAAATTCACTAGTATTATCAAGATGAATTGTTTTAATAGTATAATTTGGAAACTGTGCTCTTAATCGAATTATTCGAGCAAGTAATCTCGCAAACGCCAGGTTTCGAGTTGATAATAAACATACATGTGACCATCTTGTAGCTGCAGCTATCAAAACCATAAAATATCTAAATGGTCTCCATGGTGGATGAATTGGTCTACAAATATCCCCTTGTATACATTCCAGAAATGCAGGTGATTCAATTTGAACTTTTCTTGGCGAAGGCCTAATAATCAATTTGCCTTGAGCACAAGCAGCAGGACATGAAAATTCATTAGTTTGAAGAATCTTCTGGTTCTTCAATGAATGTCCACATGAGAACTCAAGAATTTTTTGCGTCATTATTGATTCGGGGTAACCGATCATGCCAAATTCTAAAAACACTTGGATTTGTAAACTTCTGGTTTATAATCATATTAATTTCAATTGTGTGAATATGCGTGTAATACAAATCAGAGGATAAAGAAGGCAATTCCTCTAACACACATTTTTTATCCAATACAATATTTATAATATAGGGATATTCTATATGATCCACATCTTTTGTCTTAATGTAATATCCGTTCAAGCGAATATCTTTGAAACTCAATAAATTTCTGCAAGACTGAGGGGAGAATAATGCATCATTAATAATAAAATTTGTCCCCTTAAATAGTAATATATTTGCTCTTTCGAATCCCTTAATTATTTCTTTACTATCAGATATTGTATTGACATAAGCCTCACCCATTATCAAATGAGAAAAATACTTTTAAGTATGGTGTGTGTTGTTGCACAATCAACAATACATAAATCTGCATCCCTTTATTGAATCCAACTAAGGATTGAGTTGCATCCATAATTTCTTCACAAAAATAATATATTATAAAGAACAAAATAACGATAATAAAGTAGCAGCAGCAGCAGTACAACAACAACAACAATAACAATAATAATAATAATAATAATCAATTATAAATATAATTGAGTCAAATCAAATATAAATAAATTTAAATATCTATCTCAAAAGAACTAGACATCAATTCAAAAGTAAATGTCTATTAAGAAGTCTAAAATAATAAAATAATAAATAAATAAATAACTCAAATTATTTTGAGGCATTCATATTGCTATCATCAATTAAATGGTCAATTCTCCCATCAGGTTCCTCAAAGAAATCAGCAACGTCAAGATGAGTAACATCAATAGCACCATCTTATAAATCATCATAATTGTGGGCAAAATTTGTCTCCATATTTTTTTCCTCTTTTAAAGAAGCCTGTTAGAGCTCAACAAAATGTTTTGGTGTGCAACAAGTACGTGTCCAATGCCCACTCATGCCACATCGAATATATTTTCTGAATGCTGATTTGATCCATTATTCATATTTGGTTGCCTTTTCTAGTTATTCTTCTACTTCTTGTGGTGGGATGCATAATTTTTATTTTTATCTTTATGACTACCACGACTTCCACGAATATTATTTCAATCATGATTTCCCCCATATTCTCGACAATGAGTATATCTTCGTCTTTGTTCACGCTCATGTCCATTTATTGCATTCGCTTTAGGGAATGCTTTATGTCTAGTTAGGGAAGTTTTATTATCCCCACGCTCATTATTATATGTGGTTCCATTCACTTCAGGGAATGAAGCAGATCCGATTGGACGAGCGTCATGATTTTTCATTAAGAGCTCATTACTTTGCTTATCAATAAGAAGACATGAAATTAATTCAGAATATTTCTTATAGCCCTTTTCTCGATATTGCTGCTATAGGAGCACATTCGAGGCATGAAAAGTAGAAAAAGTCTTCTCTAATAAATCATGATTAGTAATATTTTCTCCATATAATTTTAGTTGAGAACTAATTCGAAAAATTGCAAAATTATAATTACTTACAATTTTAAAATCTTACAATCGTAAATGCATTTATTCATAATGTGCTTTTGGAAGAATCACAGTCTTTGGCGATCATACATTTCTTTCAAATGGTTCCAAAGAACAAGTGGATCTTTAACTGTCATATATTCAATTTTCAATCTTTCATGAAGATGGTGCCAAAGGAAAATTAAAGCTTTAGTGTGATTTTGATTTGTTTCTTGATTTCCTTCCTTAATGGTGTCTCCAAGACCCATAGCATCCAGGTGTATCTCAGTAACAAATATCCATAATAAATAGTTGTTGCTCGTAATATCAAGGGCCACAAACTCAAGTTTTGTAAGATTTGACATTATGGAAGAATACTATAACAATAAAATAATTATATTAGATAATAATATTATGGAAGAATTTAATCAAAATAAAATTATATATAAGATATAAATAAGTTCATAATCAATACACAATAAAATAATTCAAACACTATTAATAATGTGTACCTTAAAAAAAAGGCAAATAAGTTTAATCTTAACTTTTGCGAGCAGAGTGATAGAACGAAATCGTGCTGATAATGTGTTATAAAACAGTAGAAAATTAGGGAGAGAATAAAGAAAAGGAATAAAAAGCAGAAGATAATAGTGATTTTTATTGATGGGAAGACATATATATAGGTACATGGGTGGTACATAATTGGGGGAATAGACTTCTACACTAATAATGAATAAGACTTCTAGCCTACATGAGACATCCACTAATTCCATAACATTTAGCTTATTATTATCATTTTTTTAATTCATTGGAGGCCTTTATGAGCCTAAATAACTTGGCTCACCGAATTGGTGAAAACAACTTTAATCGCGAGGACTCAAACTCGAGACCTCCCACTTCTCAAATAAGTGAGAAGACCAAACAGACTACCACCTGATTGATAGTTTATTGTTACCATTTATTGCATGTAATGCATTTAACATATATGTCTTTGGTGCTCTAGAGACAAAATATTGTAATGCTTGAGTGTTACTATCAATTATATGAAGATATAATTTAATTATAAATAATATGATTGTGTTATATTTGCATCTGTCAACTTAAATCCTTCCATTCAAATTGGCCAAAATTTATGATAACAAATTGAAGACTTAAAATTAATAAACTTGAAATGTTTTTAACCATATAATTGCTTCAATCCAATTAAATTCTTTTTTTCAATTTAGAATTTAAAATTCACTACTAAAAATTTTCAACAAACCCAAATTCATGTGCAACATCATATATTTTTATTATTTCTTTATCAAAATATTCAAGATTAAGTCATTAACATGTAATTTGATTTAGTATATAAACCATATGAATAAATCTATAATAATTTTAGCATATATATATATATATATATATATATATATATATTGAAAAAATATAAAGACAAATTGAATAAATTGCATATAACGGAATTGAGAAAAAAAGAGGATAATTATTTCATCCCTAAGACTTTACAAAATTAATTATCTCGTTATTATATTTTTACATATGAGGTATTTAATCTCCGAAATTTGATTCTATCTAATTAAATTGTCTGTCCAAATCAATTATTTGTCCGCTAAATGAGATAAAAAGTGAGAGGGAGAAAAGACAGATATTTTAAAATTACAATTTTACCCTTAATAAAAAAACATATGTCCAAGAAAAAATTTCACACCGAGAACCATAGAAACATTACTGCAACCATCGCCTTTGCCGATTGGCATGTTAGGAGGCTCATTCTTTGTCGGACTTTGAATATGTTGTACTGTATGAACCTCCCTCTCAAGCTAACCATTAGAAAATATTCTCCACGCCACCAGTTGGAGGCAACTGTTGTTGCTGCTGTTGATGGTAAAATATTGGATTCAATCAGCATACTGGATTTCTTAAAGAGTGGGTAGATGTAGGGTTAATCTACTCATCTCAAAAAGCCCAACTTAGTTTTCTATAACAGATTCAAAAAAAAATTCAAATAAACATAAAAAGATTGCTATCACAAAGAAAGATAGGAATTTGAAAACCCATAACAGACCAACCAATGGAAAAAAATCAGCACAAACAAGAAAACTCAATCTCGCATACAACACAAAATCGTTAATAAAATTGAAAAACCAAAAAGTAAAAGAATAAAAGAGTAGGAAAGAAATCTATATTGAAGAGTTTTGTGAAGGTAAGAGATTTGAGAGAGAGAGAGAGAGAGAGAGGACCTTATGGGTTTTCTTTTTCCTTGTTGTTCAAAACCGTGGTTGTGAAAACTGTTTTTTTTTTTTTTCTTTTCTTTTCTTTTTCTTGTCTGCAGTGGGCATTTCAAAATTCAATTTGCAGATGAGTTTTTGATTATATTATAACTCTCATTTCTTTTAGTTTGTAAGATTTTGTAGAACCATCGTCCAAGCAAGTAGTGTAGGAAAGAAGCAGTTTAAAGCATGGAGAAAGAGAGATTGAAAGGCAATGTTTGGATAAAAAAGTGTACGCTTAGGTAAAGTCAGTGACTATGGAACGCACTAAGACCAAGTTTTTTTAATATTCTTTTTTATTTATTTTTTGTGTTTATGTAAGTTGCACAGATAGAGATTTGGAGAAATAAAGAAGGGTATTGTAGTCTTTTATGAGATATTTAACAGAAAAAATCATTAAAATTAGATGAAAGGACCATTTAATTAGACGGAATCAAACCTCAGGAACCAAATACCTAATATAAAAAATACGAGAATTAGTTAATTAATTTTATAAAACTCCGGGAACAAAATAATTACTTTTTTGAAAAAAATAAAACATTGATAAATTGTGCAATTCAACTTTATGAACTGTGCAACTTATAATTGTCCCTCTGAAAGTGTGTGGCTGGGGTTTCAATGGAGGGGTTATTAGGAACGAGTTGGGTCATTGGGCTTGTGATTTCATGTCGAGAATAAGCTTTTGCTCTGTTCCTAGAGCTGAAATGAGGGTAATTTATTTCTGCTTGTATTATCCATCAGACAAGAAATGGCAAGGTGGGATTGTTCTATCAGTAATATTTTCAGGGATGCTAATAGGCTTCAGACTTGTTAGCAAGCCATAGCCTATTCTAGACTTTGCTTGTAGTTTGTTGTTCTTTGCATTTTAATTACCAAAAGAAAAGTTGAATGTGTCATTAATTTCTAAGGCATCTTAATTTATTCAACTTTTTTTTCTCTCTCTCTCTCTTCTAAAATCACCCCTTATCCAATGTCATCTTCTTCATTCTCTCTTCGCTCTCAGACTTGCAGATACATCTTCAACTAAAGAATAATTTTCATAAAAACTATATATTTTTTCGTTTTTCTTATTTTCATAAAATCACGGTCGATTAACCACCTAATTATTTGAAATCACAGATGTCCATGGGGAGTCAGTGGCCAGAGTTGACCCGCTATCCCTCCTCTGCTTTGTTTTTTATTTTATACAATTTTAATAGATTTGGGTGTTCAACAATGAGTTATATTCCTTTTCTTTTTATTTTTTTATTAATAAATAAAAATAATTTTTTCAAACACTGCAGTTATGAAAATGAAAAACAAGGTTCAAAATTCAAATGACTTAGCATATGTATTTGTCACTCTTATACTTGGATTCTATTTGGCAAAATTAATTGTTTTGATAGTTGTTAGTTATTTTAACAGCGTTTAATTGTTAATTGTTTTAGTAGCTTTTCATAAAATGCCAAAAGATAAATATTATACGAGTTAACTTTTTATGAAATGCTACATTAACTTCTCTCAAAGCTAGTTCAAACGCTATTTTATTGAACATTATAAAAAATAGTGTGTAGCTTTTTAACCAGTCAAAACACTAAAAACTACTTAAAAAATTATTGTCAAACACAACCTTGGTCATGAGTTTGAACCAATGGACCATCAATTTTTTTTATAAATTTATAATAATTAAAATATAAAACTGGAAAAATTGCGTTTTAATTCTCTTACAATTATTGGTTTGGGTTTCATCTCTATCTCTCTCTCTTTCTCATATGAGGAGTTAGGTTGCGTCTTCTCTTGTGACAAGTTTTGTTTCATTCATTATTTATTTTGTATGTCTGATTGTTTTCCTTCCGATGTTCTACTATGGAGGAGAGTAACATCTCAGTGGAAATGGGAAACCTTTCGGTTGATGGAGAAGGGGAAGGAGGGCTGGCATATGGCGAGGAGTTGACAAAAACAAATAGTTACTGTTTATATTTGGTTAGACGATTTTTAGCAAAACAGGTAATTAATTATAATGCAATGACACAAATAATGACATTTCTCTGGACACCTACACTAGGGATACAGCCGAAGGAATTGAATGGTAGGCTTTATATCTATCAATTTTGCCATGAGTATGATCTCAATCATATTATCGAGATGAGTCCTTGGATGTTCGATAATCACCTACTACTTTTGGAAAAAATGGAGGGCCATAACCACCCTATGGAGGTTCCTTTATTTTATACTCGAATATGGGTGCAAGTGCATGATTTGCAGGTTGGCTTTATGTCTGAGAGGGTGATGCGGGATATCGGGGAAGTAATAGGTGAATTTGTTTCTACAAATCTAAATAACTTTACTAGAATGTGGAAATCCTATATGCGAATTCGCGTTCGTCTTGATGTTTGGAAACCTTTCCGAAAAGGTGTTAGGCTTAAACATATGCGTGGTGAATGGTTTTGCGCATCGTTCAAATATGAGAGACTACTAAGTTTATGTTTCATCTGCAGCCTAATGGGACATACTGAGTGTTTTTGCCTAAAACATATTGAGGTTGCTCCGGTTCAGGCAGTTCGAATGTATTCTGTGGATATTCAAGCTCCAAATTGTCATTCACAAATGACTATTTAGAGCCAAATTGTTGCATATTGCATCGATGTCGGTTGGGGATGATGCCGGAAACAGTAGAATGTCCGATATTGGAAATCCCAGATTTTTTAGGATGTCAGTGGGTTTCAAAAATTTCAAATGGAGACAGGTAGAGAAATTGGCAGCATGAATCAAGGCAAGGAATCTAGGGAGATCGCGAAAATGAGTCCCGTTCACACTCTATTTCTTCACAGGGTCTTAAGGATGGGTTGGTCTTTAGTATCCTAAAAGAAAAAGAATATGCCTAGAGCATGATTCAACGGAGGCCAAAATAATAACACTACTATTGAAGTGTCTTTTGATCCAAAAAAAGTTGCAGTGACAGGTATTAGTTCCCAAGTCCGTCAAAAGAAATGAGTTGTCTTAGTTGGAACTGTCGGGGGCTTGGAAATCCCATGCAGTTCAAGCCTTACTAGAAATTATAAGAGAGAAGAGTCCAAACTTTATTTTTCTTATTGAAACATTGTGTTTCCAAAATAAAGTTAATGAAATAAAAAATATTTTGGGTTCTAATTAATGATTGTATTGTGATTGATGTGTGGGGCATAGCAGTGGTTTAGCTCTTTTATGGAGAAACATTAATATGGTTACTCCCTTCAACCTTTCTTCTTAATGCATTGATGTGGAAGTTAAGGTTACTGATCTTGGTAGATGGAGATTAACAAGATTTATGGAAATCCATACCGATCAAGACATAGTGAATATTGGAATCTTTTGCTAAATCTGGCGAGATATAGTTTTGTACCTTGGATTTGCCTAGGGGGCTTTAATGATATTTTGGTAGTACATGAGAAACATGGAGGACAGAGACAAACTTCTTTAATTCAAGGCTTTCGTTAGGCTATTTCTGATGTACAATTATTTGATTTTCCTATGAAGGGGATATAAATTTACATGGAAATATGGTAAAGGATTTGAGAATTAGCTAGAGGAGAAACTTGATCGAGTTCTTTCTTCTCATTCTTGGCATTCTTTATTTCCACATACGCTAGCTTACACCCTAGATCACTCATCTTCAGATCACTTAACAATCTTTATGGAAGTCCTTTCTTACATACCGAGAACCCAAGCTGCTAGGTTTAAGTTTGAGAATTCCTGGATACAAGAGCCTCAAATGTCACCAACTTATTACTGAGTCTTGGTTATTTAATTCTTCTTTAGATATTTTTGATAAGATGACGAGATGTGGTGAAGCACTATATCTCTGGGGATTGGATTTACAAATCTGCACAAGACTCAGCTTCAAAGTTACCACCGTGTTATGAAGGAGCTTCGGAGTTCATGGGTTTTAAAGGATGTTGCTCGATTTAAAGAGGCCAAACATAATTTTCATAATCTTCTTAACGATTGAGATATTAAATGGAAGCAACACGCAAAAGTCTTCTAGTTTAAGGAAGAAGATTCGAATACTCGATTCTTCCATGCCATGGCAACGTCACGTCAACTCGATATCTCGACTGCAAGATGGGGCGGGGGTTTAGAAGGAGGGTAGCAATGGAATGGAGGCAATGATTACAGAGTATTTTTTAGCCCATCTTTACAATGCAACTTGGTAATACCGAACATGTTATCACTCAATGCTCCTTCTTGTGTTTCTAATGCTGATAATGATTTTTTAACTGCTCCTTATATGATGGAAGAGTCCATAGAGCTGTTTTTAGCATGAGGCCGGATAAATCACCAAGTTTTGATGGATTTAATACGGTTTTTATCAAAATTATTAGGATGTTATTGGTGGTGATATAGCACAAGCTTGTATTAATTTTTTGCAAGATGGTCATTTTCGTGCAAGGGTGAAAAAGACAGCCTTTTCTGTTGATTTTGAAAAAGACTACTCCAAAGAGTATGGATGATCTAAGACTGTTTGCACTATGTAATGTGCTTTTATCAAATTATGAGTAAGATGAGTGCTAATAGATTACAAACTTTCCTTCCTCGAATTATTTCATCCACTCAATGTGTGTTTTTTGGAGGCTGTATTATTCATGATAATAGTATTATTGCATTTGAGCTGATGCATTATTTTAATAGAAAGAGAAGAGTTCAGGATGAGTACGCAGCTTTGAAATTAGATATTAGCAAGCTGTATGATCGCATGGAGTGGGGTGCCTTTATTTATGATATTCTTTTAAAGATGAGTTTCTCAGTTCAATGGGTATCTATGATAATGCATTGTATTTCATATGTGCAATATAAAGCAATTCGTCAAGGTAAGGAGTTTGGCCTAATTTTTCCTACCAAAGGACTGCAGCAAGACGATTCTTTATCGCCGTACCTTTTCATTCTTTGCGCGGAGGGTTTTCGTGCCTTATTTCTTTTCATATTGCTACTGGCTCTCTCCATGGTTGTAGTCTAATAAGAGGTCCCCCAAAGATATCTCACCTATTCTTTGCTGACGACATTTCGCTAATCTTTAAAGCAAATTGTAATGCCTTATTTCTAGACATTTATAGATCCATGTCATGGTTGTGAATTGACACATATTTTGACACGGTCCACATACTGTTATCTTGAAGCGCAATATGCACCTCTATTTATGATATTCTTTTAAAGATGAGTTTCTCAGTTCAATGGGTATCTATGATAATGCATTGTATTTCATATGTGCAATATAAAGCAATTCGTCAAGGTAAGGAGCTTGGCCTAATTTTTCCTACCAAAGGACTGCAGCAAGACGATTCTTTATCGCCGTACCTTTTCATTCTTTGCGCGGAGGGTTTTCGTGCCTTATTTCTTTTCATATTGCTACTGGCTCTCTCCATGGTTATAGTATAATAAGAGGTCTCCCAAAGATATCTCACCTATTCTTTGCTGACGACATTTCACTAATCTTTAAAGCAAATTGTAATGCCTTATTTCTAGACATTTATAGATCCATGTCATGGTTGTGAATTGACACATATTTTGACACGGTCCACATACTGTTATCTTGAAGCGCAATATGCACCTTTATTTATGATATTCTTTTAAAGATGAGTTTCTCAGTTCAATGGGTATCTATGATAATGCATTGTATTTCATATGTGCAATATAAAGCAATTCGTCAAGGTAAGGAGCTTGGCCTAATTTTTCCTACCAAAGGACTGCAGCAAGATGATTCTTTATCGCCGTACCTTTTCATTCTTTGCGCGAAGGGTTTTCGTGCCTTATTTCTTTTCATATTGCTACTGGCTCTCTCCATGGTTGTAGTATAATAAGAGGTCCACCAAAGATATCTCACCTATTCTTTGCTGACGACATTTCGCTAATCTTTAAAGCAAATTGTAATGCCTTATTTCTAGACATTTATAGATCCATGTCATGGTTGTGAATTGACACATATTTTGACACGGTCCACATACTGTTATCTTGAAGTGCAATATACACCTTTATTTATGATATTCTTTTAAAGATGAGTTTCTCAGTTCAATGGGTATTTATGATAATGCATTGTATTTCATATGTGCAATATAAAGCAATTCGTCAAGGTAAGGAGCTTGGCCTAATTTTTCCTACCAAAGGACTGCAGCAAGACGATTCTTTATCGCCGTACCTTTTCATTCTTTGCGCGGAGGGTTTTCGTGCCTTATTTCTTTTCATATTGCTACTGGCTCTCTCCATGGTTGTAGTATAATAAGAGGTCCCCCAAAGATATCTCACCTATTCTTTGCTGACGACATTTCGCTAATCTTTAAAGCAAATTGTAATGCCTTATTTCTAGACATTTATAGATCCATGTCATGGTTGTGAATTGACACATATTTTGACACGGTCCACATACTGTTATCTTGAAGCGCAATATGCACCTTTATTTATGATATTCTTTTAAAGATGAGTTTCTCAGTTCAATGGGTATCTATGATAATGCATTGTATTTCATATGTGCAATATAAAGCAATTCGTCAAGGTAAGGAGCTTGGCCTAATTTTTCCTACCAAAGGACTGCAGCAAGACGATTCTTTATCGCCGTACCTTTTCATTCTTTGCGCGGAGGGTTTTCGTGCCTTATTTCTTTTCATATTGCTACTGGCTCTCTCCATGGTTGTAGTATAATAAGAGGTCCCCCAAAGATATCTCACCTATTCTTTGCTGACGACATTTCGCTAATCTTTAAAGCAAATTGTAATGCCTTATTTCTAGACATTTATAGATCCATGTCATGGTTGTGAATTGACACATATTTTGACGCGGTCCACATACTGTTATCTTGAAGCGCAATATGCACACTTGCTGAACAATCAACTCTTATTTAACTTTTATGATTTCGATTTTTATCCTTTGTCACAATAAATAATATGATACCTACATTCACCATCCATATCCTTTCTAGATGATTTTGTTTTTTTGCAATATCAAAACCGTTAATTCTTCTATGCTTCAAGTAAAAATCATATAACCTATTTACTATTGGAAACACCATCTCGACTCTCAATCCCTCCTTGTTATCACTTGAAAATATATCTTCCTCTCTTATTCATTCCATGACATGACCATCATCGGTCTTTCCACTATTACTTACAATATTCGCATCAACAATCATCCATGTCAACACTAAAAATTTCCTCTATGAAAACGTCTCGAGTAATATCATTTACATTCTCCATCACTAGAAGACAGAACCTTCCTAAGTCAAAATACATATTTACCAAGTAAATTACTTTCTAAGTTAATATCATAACAATGCTCAAGCATGAGCATAAACTTTATGCATATCTTCCATCATGAGCTCATGGGCATGCAAAGGGTTTGTTCCCTACATTAAATGCAGCCCCAAAATTGCACTTACAATGGTTGCCCCTTCTCCACGTATCTCAAGTTTATTTTGTTTCCATGCAATCTCATTCTCCATTGCATATATGCCTAGTTGTTAAAGAAGATTTTGCCCCAAAATCATTCTTGCGGCTAATAACAACTGCCATTATTAGTTATAAAAACTGACATTTAATGCCAAGTTTCCCTAGAAAAACAAAACACTGGACCCAATAAACCTTTTCCCATAGGTTATCCTTTCTAATTGTTAAGGGTTATAACTGTCAAATATCACTGCCTTAAAAGAATGAGAAAAATATAACATATATAAATATACCAGTGATTAACTCGCGCGATATGTAAATTATATGATTTTTATATTTTTTAATCGGATATGTTTTTAAAAAAAAAAAATCAATTAGAGTGAAAAATAAAAGATTAAATGCCACATCATCGTTTCTATACTCTAACATATAAAATATATTTATATAGATGGTATCGCATAGCAGATTATTGATGAGAGGATAACACGAATCTAATTGCAATTTAGATTATTATTATTATTATGGTACAAAGAAAGGCCAACACTTGACATTAAAATTAGATAGTACGGTCATCCACATGAGGTCGGCCCCGACGCCTTGACCGGCGTTTGTGACTTTGATGGCTACCGCCGAATTTCAATCTTCCAGTGTCCTTGAATCGTTCCTTCTCAATGGGATCAATTACACATTCCGGTGGCGGCACGGAGTACCTTAATGTATCATAACAGTAAGAATAATACATAAGACGTTGACGAAATCTACGCATAGCCATGCGTTGCCTGCGTGTGATTGTGGCATACTCTGCACTCTCCAGCCTTGCATTGCTCTCGGAGCAGCTCGTAGAAGCTACTGGAAATTGCTGAATTGGATCGACAGGGCAACCTTCTATCACTAGATCCTTGTATTCGGACACAAATGGTGCATATTTATAATTAACCTTGTACCGTCCGCCTGAGGTTGCCCAATTTGAGGCATCCCATATTGTGGCATACAAGGACATTGGCTTTGATGGATATTCGCTGCCCATTTCGCTGGTGCGCAACACTTCTCGGATTGGAACATCATCAATGAAAAATCTGAACATTTACAAATATATTTTATTTTCTAATTAATCGAATATTCATATTTATCACACCAAACCCTCCTATATATTTATGAGATTCAAATCCTAAATAATCAGAAATTAGAATATCCAGATATCATTGCTAGAAATAATAATATATATTTTCTAGAAAGAAAAAAGAAAACTAAGATATGAATATATGTAATTAATTATTATAAAATAATTATATAATTTAATGTGAAATTATAATTTGATTACTACCTAATAAAAAGATTTTAGAATTAAAATCACAAAACCAAACTAATAATTATATAAAAAGATCCAAAAGCAGCCTACCAAGTAGTGAAGTTGAACCTTGTCCATTAGTTCATACAAACATCCCACACGCAACTCCAAACTTTTCTCCCTTTATTTCCGTGTCTCTTGTTTGATCATAATAACACCTCAATACAGAAAACATATATCCTTTTTTCCTATATTCTTTATTTATACCGATTTTTCCTTATTAGATATATATATTGGCCGAAACTGGTAAATTATTTATTTGTTTTTAACAGGTTAATTGGAAATCAATCAATTAGATTAAAAGAGAAAAAAAAAAAAAAAAAAGTTTACTTACATGATTTTGTATTCTGTCCAGAGAATGCTGTATCGGTGGAACTCCTTGGAGGGATCGAACCATAATCGATATCTCTCTTCTCTGCCATGGCTTGTGCTGCCATTTCCATACAAGTTCGTCTGAAACCTCCATGGCTTCCCTTCTACGTTTCCTAAGAACTCAAAGTCTAATTCATCGTGCGTCTTCTCAAACACGTCTTGGTTTGATGTCTATATACCAAATATAAAATTAAGGTTTTATATATTTTTGATTTTAAAATCTGAGTAACAGATATATATATATATATATATATATATACACACACACACATGAACGTACATAAAATGCAACGCATAAGCCGGCTGTGTAATCCGATGGTAACTTGATGTTGGCGCTAAAGAATCCATACTTGTACATTTTTGAAGAAATAAAACCAGAACCTGAATTTCCAAATAGAAATAAATGATTCATATAAAAGAATATATTTGTTGTAATTAGAGAGACAGACAGACAGACAGACCTGTGAAGCGGTCAAGGAGAAGACGGACACTCCTGCCATTGGGAGAGCGAACGAGATTGCCATCGCCGAAGAGAGGAGCGTAACCCTCGTCGAACGATATGGTTGTGAGGTTAAAAGCCTCAATATTCGCAAACCCATAAGAAGAAATTAAAATAAGGAGAGAGAAGAGAGAATGGCATGGCATTGGCAATTCCATTTTATTTTTTTCTTCTTATTATCAGCCCCTTTTCTTTCTTTCTTTCTTTCTTTCTTTCTTTCTTTCCTTCTTTTTGCTCTTCTCTCTCCTCAATCCTAATTTCTACTTGCTTTCCTTCCAAGTTTTTATATACGAATACAACGGTCTTAGTCTGCTGTTTGTACTTCTCGGTATGTACATATTGTTTGGTTTTTTATACGTTAATTTCAGATAAGACATATCTATGTGTATAGTACCACTCATAAACTAAGTCAATTTTCGAATGATATCTTGAAAATTTTTTCATGTTTTATCTTTTATTTTTCCTTAATGAATAATAAAAAATACTATTGTTATAAGTTAAAAATGTATTTTTAATATATAGATGGATTCATAATCGGAATGAAATCCATAAACTAAAAATATGTATTGGCACTAATTTTAATAGAAAAAACTAAAAGTTTATATTTCTGACTCGGCTTTTATTAAGATCAATTAGAAATAACAAAAAAACTATTCTGAATTGATTGAATTGTATCGATTTGATTTTTTTTTTTTTTTTAACACTAATTGGTTAAATTCAATTTTCATCTTAAAAATTTTGGTTTATTCGATTGGCAGTGGTGGTTTAATAGGGACCCAACTACCTTCTAGTAAGGTTGAAACTATATATGTATTAGGTGATGACTGCTACATATATATATATATATAAGACGGTTGTTCCGGTTTGGTTAGTAATAATTGGGGATTATATTAAAAATTATTTTATTTTTTATTTTTAATTTCAATGAATGAGTATCTATCAAGGATTAGACAATAAATAACTGAGAAAATATATATTTTAATATATATTTGAAGCGGTTGCTCATCGGTTTTGTTCTGATGATGTAATATAGATCGTAAGGTGACAACCAAGATGATGAAGATGGGAGTTTTATCTTTAACAACAGATTCCATGCAAAAGGTTTTAACTTTCAGGTTGGACATGGTCTGGCATTACCATGCAAATTTAGAGATGAACTCACAAAAGTTGAGTTCCTGTGATTTTGTAGACAGGGATGAAGCCAAAAATCACAATTAATTGAGAAAGGCAAAAACTGCATATATGCTTGTTGGAACCTCATGATTGTAGGAATCCCAGATTATAAAAAATAAATTAATTTAATTATTTTTTGTAATTTTTTAAATATATATATATATATATATATATATTTTTTTTTTTTTTTTTTTTCTTTCTAGGACTAATCTATGTGTATAAATATGATTTTTCCTCAAAAAATATAAGATACAGAATTTTGTGTCAAACGTGGGAGCTGCATAATAAATACAAAACTTATTTTGGGGTCAAGCTTCTAAGCGGCGCCAATAGGATTAGGAGGGTGTGTTGACTGTTGCCGCCCACGTCAAAAGGCGTACCATCTACCGTTAGTTATTGGACTAGGCCCAAACTTTTTAGGTCCCATCCCGATGCGATTTTCCACCTTCAATCAATCCTATTCCTTCATTTCATTCTTTGCACCCTAAAATGGACCTTATTTCCCTAAAATCACCATCAATTTTTTATTAGTCAGTTTCATGAATTTCTGTGCATAGCTCTTATTTAATTGTCACATTTAAAAAAAAATAGAAAAATTAATATTAATGTCTATTTGATATGTGGTATTAAAAAAATAAATAGATATTATTTAGCCCAACTTCTATTTCTAGATGGTTTGTTAAATAATATGGAGATTTATTACTTTTTTAGTAATTAGTTGAATATTAAATTGTAGGGCCCGACAAAAAAAAAAGAGAGAATGAAAGATGATTCAAAACTAAACCATTGAAGAGATATTTTAAAAATTCAACATCTATAAAGTATCTCCAGTGCTAATGTAAATTGTGATTGATGTGACTTGGAATAAAAGGTGTGACTGGTAATGTGAATTGTAATTGATATGTCATATGTAATAAAAGGTGTGAATGATAATGTGGCTGAATGTCTATCTATAGACGTTGAATTTTAAAAATCTTTCTCCAATGCACTATTTTCACATCCTCTTACATCCTCTTTCTTTTTTTCTTTTATGGGTTCATAATTTGATATACAACCAATTAGGGATGACTACAGTTTGGTTTCAAATTGAAACCTAACCAATCAAAATTGGCAATAAATTGTAATCCATGGTTCTAGTTCTAAAATCGTAATCGGAATCGTAAATTTAAGGTTCGATTTCGGTTTTTCATTTTCTGAAATCGAAATTGGCGGTTTTGGTTTAAAATCAGTAGTTCCGATTTGAAACCATGAAAAATATATTCTTAAAAAAACTCTCAACTTATTTTTTATTTTATCTAGTTTTTCAAAGTAATATTTAAGAATTTTTATTAAATTGATTTAGTTTTTTTTTTCAATAGTAATATTTCTTCTTATTATTTATTCAAGCTACAAATTTAAAAACAATATTTTAAAAAGTTTAAAATATATTATTTAGTTTTGGTTCAAAATCGGAAAGAAACCAAAACCGACAGTTCCAAAATCATCTTAAAAACCATCTAAAAATGGTTCGATTCCGATTCCACCTTTTTAATAAGCAGAATCGGCTGTTTTAAAACCGAAACCGATGGTTCTAGAACCATGGTCATGCTTACAGCCAATCATTATAGAGTAATAAATGCTCACATTGTCTATTTATTTTAAAAATTCAATATTTATAACAGCATCCCCAATGCTGATGTGAATTGTTGCTCATATATCATATAAAATATAAGATGTGAATAGTGATTAGGCTGAATGTCTATTTATAAACATTAAATTTTAAAAGCTCTCCAATGCACTACTTTCAAAACCTTTAGAAATATACTGTCAATCAATATAGATCAATAAATGTCCATATTCTCTGAGAGGCCCTTTAGAAATAGAAGGTAGTAGTAGACAATATCTATTTATTTAAAAAAAAAAAAGATTTTTCTATTTGTCTAATGTGACAGTTAAATAAAAGTAATCCACGTTAGCATTGAAATGCTCTAAATAGACATTTACACATTCAAATGCTCTAAATATACATTTAACTGCATAATCATTCGTACCTTCTATTTTATAGGACAAAATCGCCACCTTCTATACAGCCCCAATTCACATTAGTATTAGCATTGGAGACGGTTTTAGCTCTCAAAATAAATGTCCACATTCCTCGCATTATACAGACTACATAGAATTTGGTGCACGATCACTTTCGATTGCATCCATTGCGCCCACATGCATCAAAGAGAAAAAATGGTATCCTCTTCCATAAACTCCGATTGGGTCTCATTTGGTCCTAATTGGAAGAGTACACTAATTTTCAAAACCCTAATTGGATAAATAATGGAAGTCGTCTTTCAAATTGATCACAGTAAGTTAACCCGTCGGTAGCTTCCATAATCAATCAATAATTTTGCATGAGTGAGAAATTTGTACACAACGCATAATGACATGATCCAATAAAACCCTAATTCGATAAAGAATTCATCCCAACTTTCAGAGATATTTTGCTGCTTGAAGAAAGATTTCTATACTTGCTTTGTAAGTATAAACAAATTAATAGCATTGAGGACCTACTAATACATCATGCCCCCATCATCCATCTCAATTATATATATATATATATATATATATATTGCAATTTACCTGCCAAACAGAAAAAAAATACAAAAAGACCCAGCATCACTAATTTACAAAGCAACAAGAATGCAAAACCAAATAAAACGTCTTCAGCTGTTAAGAAAATGGTATTTTGATTCAACATAGCTTTCTGCATCCCATAGGAATGATCCAAACGCTACCGCTTCCAGAACTAACATAGTCAATCCAGAGAAAGTCATTGAAATCACTTCGTCATTAGCTGTATCAATCGAACCATCCTCCATAACCCTTATGTCAGGCCTGCCAAATAGTGCTTGAGTTTGCTTTTCAATCAAAGACATGACTTCCTTGGATCTTATGGTGGCATATCTTTGAAGTGTCTCTGCATCCAGATACATCACATAGGATCTCAGTCTATTTGACTTTTCTCTACTTGTATCTATGAACCCCTCATCACTATAATCTCCATCATCAGGTTGAATCCTTATCAAAGAATCTGAATCCCAAAACCAGTTAACCGGACTTGGATCATCATCATATATTCTCCGGCTTTCATCAAAACCCTTGGGAAGGGTATTCATGGTTCTCTCTAGCTGAAACCGTTGATCAACTCTTCTGAGGAAATACCCATACATTATAGATGCAGCATACAACTTTCCGAGTTTTATTTTGCTAATTTGAACAATAGTATCAATAGGGCCTACTAATCTATCTCCCAGCACAAGAGTTAAGTGGCTCTGAATCATTTCAAAGGCTTCTGGAGAATGAACAGATTCTAATTTTTGTTCCTGGTTTGGCCAAAAATCCACTCTTCCAGTAGGATCTGAGCTTGCTGATATTTTTGGGATCATTGAAATGCCGTTATCTAAAAATTTTTGCACTATCAAAGAGTAAATGATCTCCTCCAATGCATTCCGCCTTTCCTTCTCCCTCACTTCCGCTATTCTTCTGGAATTTTTATTACCAGATATTCAGTGAATAAATCAAAATGTTAAACTAATTGCAGAAGAATCATCCATATCAATGAATAATATCCAGAATAGGTGAGCTACACTATGTTTTGAAAAGTCTAGCCTTTTAAACAAGTGGACACCTTAAACCTTAAGTTTAGATGCCTAATTAATTTTGATAGGATAATACACTGTTCTTAGTTCAGATTTTCCAATTCTCAATCAACTATCTGTGCAAGTGTGTAAGGGGGTTTGATGATCCTTTCCTGCATTGGAATTTATGGTTCTCTCTCCATATGATAATTTGTGCCTGTCTTTAGCTAGATTTTCACCAACTTATGGCAAAGAAGGAGATTTGTAACTGGAGTTACAATGGCATCGCCATGAGCTCAAGGGCATCACTATAATGATGAAGGCTCACAATCTGCCATGAGAGCTCAGCAGCTCTTACCAATACCACCCTCTCTGTCCCTTTGCCTGCTCATCCACCATCTCCCTCTTGACCTTCTCTCTTATTCACCCACATATATCAAACACTTACACTGTGTACTTGTAAATTTTGTATAATAGTCTAATTTGATTATATTTTGTAAATTTGTGAATGGTGTTTGTTTTTAGTATAATTCATTATTTTTCACAAGTTTCATGCTTATAGTAAAATCTGAAAGGAATGTTCTTATGGTTCAATTCCAATAATGGGAATAACTTGAAAATAAAATTGATTGTCAATACCTAAAATAATATGGGGTTACAATGCTTTTTTATTTTATTTTATTTTTCTATTGATGAGCCAAATTCAAAGTATAATAATTAATTTAAGCATAAATTCCACCACCATGATATTCAATGATGGGTCAAGTTTTTAATATTTGTTGTTATTATTAAAACAGAATAAGCAGCACAAATTATTATATTTTATAATAATTCTGTATATATTAATTATTTAGCATATTGAAACAAATTCAGTGTTATGGTTAAATATAAATATTAGATGGAAACTGTTCGGAAAATTATAAATTAGAATATTTACATTCAAAAAAATTATAACATGTTATTCATATGCACCCTAATTTGATTCAATAAATCAATAACAAAGATTTACTTTTCAGTTTCAAATTGATCTTCCAATTTTTATATTTTCTTTGTACGCTCCTAATGTTGGGAGAGGTCACAATGACTCTGTTAATGAGCAACCTTTGCTCATTAAATTACTACTTTTCTTTTATACTGTCTTCTCTTTTATCATTATTTTTATGTTTCTTTCTTTCTATTGTTTTATTGTATTTTACATGGACACTAAGCTTAGTTAGACATTCATATCGAAAATAATTGCATTCAAGTTTTTTTTTTTTTTTTCACAATTAAGTTCCTGAACGAACAAATTAGTTCTTACCAAATATATTTGGATGGATTTACTTGCGAAAAATACTAAACTAGATTACTTTTACCCCTATAAATAGGGCTGCACACGACATGTTATAACCCGACCTAATTTGAGTGACCCAACCCAACCTGGGTTTGAAATATAATGGGTTGGGTTGGTCAGGTCATCTTTATAATTCATTGATTGAATTGGGTCAAAGGCTCACTAATGAACCTTCAAACCCGACCCAAGCCATAAATAATATCAAATATATATGTGTGTAATTATGAATTATTTCAGTTAACTTAATTTGGTTTATAATTTAAATATAAAGAATAAATAATTCACATATTTATTAGGTCTTGCTTTTAAATTGTTGCTTTTTTCTATAGTAGAATCTTATTTTGAAATGTTATTAATGGAACATATTTGTAGTTTAAAACTTATTATGTAATTAAGTTACTAAATATCTCTAACTTTTTATGTATTTATAATTAGAAAATTTAATTCTCCATTGCTGTTGCTTATTATTATTCCACTGACTTCATTCATCTGTTTCATCTCCATCACCTCCTCCCTTTCTTTGTATTACCTTCTGTCTCTTTTTCACCTTACAATATATTTCTGCTTTAAATCTTTACCACTATCGAAATCACCACTTCTATAACTTCTCTAACACCAAACTACTTTGAAAACGAAAAATCAATCTTCACAAATATCACAACATTTTCCACTTATTTCTATTACATTCATATACAAAAAAAACATTCCGCAATTCTTGCTTGTTCCATTATCAAGAAAATGCAACAAGTTAACATTCCACAAAAGGACCTGATGGGATGCCAAGAAAATGTGAGAAAGAAGTGAATAGAAGATTGTTTGGTGGAAACTCTAGCAATTCGGAACAATGACAAGTTAGCATTCTGAAGTATTGACAGCCACGGGGGGGAGAATTAGGACTTAGGGCCTAGTCTAGTTATTATTTGCTAACCAGAGAATTTAGAGACGGAAAGGAGATGTTTGCATGCTGAGAAAATCAGCAGGTACGACGAGAGAAAAAGAAAAGGTTATAGATCGATAGGAAAAAGAGAGAGACTTAGAACAGAGATAAGAGGAAAAATATCTGATTTGGATTATTCAATTATCTAACAAGCAAATTACAGAAACACATTATTTGTACTGATAAGCTTGTATTTACAATTACAGCAAACACACTTTTAACAAAGCTACAGAAATAGGACTCAAAAAGCCCAATTATAAATAATTATAACAAGAATTCAGTAATGTTAGTGAACACACATCTCAAATAAAATAATTATTGTGCTACTAGTTTTGAGATTCGGTTATTATTTTATAGCATCAAAGCAGTTGACTGAGCATTTTAGGGTTTATATCTAGAGAAGCAGACATTATGCTGATGGAAGTTCATTAGAGTGGAAAAAGAAGTTGATGACTACTTCATGTCATTGTTGTGCAAGAAAATTACTATTGGGGGGTAATCTCTACTCTGTTTTTGGCCCCACCTCTGGTTACCAAGATGATGGGGTAATCAAGAGTGCTCTACAACAGTCTGGAAAGGTCTAACAATGCTCTAGTATAGAACGGTTTGGAAGTTCCAAAATGTTTTAAAAGCTTGAGAAGTTAAGCATAATGGTGTAGAATGGGTAAAATACACAATGGTCACCAAACTATATACTTAGTATCAATAAAATTCTTAAGTTTGATATCTTATGTTATAGTCACTAAACTTTGATTTCAATGAGAATTCACTGGAATAATGTTAGACATAGAATATTTCATAAAAAAAGGATGGCTATGAAAGAATAATGGAGAGAGAGGAAGAAGAAAATTAATACAATGTAGAGTGATTTCGTTTACCCTTTTTCTTTTTCAACTTGTTTCATTTGAGTGGACATTATTTGCTAACAAAATTGATAGGTATATCCCAAATTAGCTTTCGAGAGAAAATGCAATTTTTTTAAAAATCAAAAATTTCATTTTCAGTGTCATGCTAATACTTCCAGTCACCGGATTGCAATAGATAACCTCCCATTGAAAAAATAATCAAAGTTTATACAAATTGAAGTTAAATGACCAAGTAAAAGTTCGGTGTCATTGATGTAATTTACCTACATAGAATATTCTTGGATATGCTATTATGGTGTGAGCTAGTCTAGTGTGCAAGATTCTATACTGATATGGAGAGATATAGATGTCTATATGGATATGAAGAATATGGAACACTGTACAAGTGTATAGAAACTGCTATTGATGTGCACAAAAATCTAAATACTTAATAATGGAAGGTAGATCATACTAATGATCACCTAACTTTGCACTCAATTTTAGTACATCAAGAGATTGGCTATGAGTTTGTGGGAACATATATTGCATTCCTTCACCTCAAGGAAAAGCTCATTAGAAAAAGAAGCCAAAGAAACGAGAGGGTAATATTGGTTGAGAAACTTTATAGAGAAAAATAATTGTGTTTTTAGTCTCCAATTCCAACGACAACTGCTTGCTCTCTTTATATGGTCAAACCCTTACTATCTACTAACGAGTTACAAAACCACATGGTCAACACATTACATAACTTATTACTACATTCCTAACATACCTATCCTGTATTGCTTGGTTGCCCATTTAAAAGAGATGATCTGGTGAAAATTGTTATTGCTTCCCCCTGTAGTCGTCGTGCAGGACAAACGGGCCAACCAACCCACCAATGCTTTTATAGTGTGAAACATCAAGCAATTTGTGATTTTCATATGTAAAATTTAACGCAAGAAGAATGAATTTAGAATTGGACGTTGAACTTTAGCTTGTTAGGGTGAGAAAAGACAAGAATTTTTTTTTTTTTTTTTTTTGGGGGGGGGGGAGGGGTGGTGGTGGAGAGGGGCTGTGAACAGCATCCAAGGTATTGTAACAGCAGAGAAAGAAGTAAATTATAAAAAAAATAAAAAATAAAAAAAAAACAATTATCAATAGAAGGAAAGGAGGAGAAGAGACGAAACAAAGTGTGCAGGGTTTTGAACCAAATCAAAGTACTAAAAATTCATTATCAAAAGACTAAGAAAATAACTAATTAAACAGGCTCTTTATAGAGACTTAATGACCATTCTTGTCCTAAGATTAGGACTTCAGACTCAGAAAATTCCAAAACTTGCTAAATCAGAAACAAACAACTTTCAAAATAGTAAACTTTTCAAGAAAATAATCTAAATTTGTATAATTAAAAATCAAATCAAAATTACTGCATCAAGTCAATCGACCAGATAGATCGCGCATGTCATTATTCAAATGAATTATTTGAGCTCAATTTATTTCAAATTAATTAATTTTTTTTAGTAGGCCAACTCGTGAAGAGTTCAATTGAAATAGTCCAGTATTTTTTTTTTTTTTTTCTAGATGTACTAAGACAATATCAATTGCATAAATGTGATAATAAAGAAAAAATTAAGATAAATAACCAAACACATATATGTAAGTACATGAGATATAATTTTATTTTTTATTTTATTTGTGATTGCTACTTTTATAAAGACCATTATGTACAGTTTTCTGGGTGTAGAAAAGGAGACTAGAACAATCTTATGGTGGAAAATGGTGGTAGGAACAAGCTGTGATGGGAGCATGAAGTTCAAGCTCTATCATTCAGCTTATTATATCTAGTTTTGACATTATTAACTACAATGGATCATTCAAATCCAATTTACTAATATGCATAGTGCCAAACCAGAAAAAAAAAACCAAAAAATTTATACAATTTCCATCCAGGATGACAAAATATAAAAATCGATACTGTTAAAGAATTATAAATTTTGATAAGAATAGAAGACAATTTAGCAGAGAAAGTTGGAAGTACTAACTTGTAAAGGAGGTCTTGAGATGGAGGAGTTTCATCTCTCTTGGTATCTCTATCAGTTTGGAGGTTCTCAAGCTGCTGATCAACGGCTGCAGGGAGTAAATGTGGATGGGTTTGCAAAATTTGTGCCAAAAGCTGGCCAACTGGGGATTCAAACTGAAGAGGGGAGATTGGAACTGAATAATTGCTTGGATCCCCTGAGGCTCTGACAATGAAGCCTCTTTCTCGGAACTTGGTCATTCCATTTCCCAGCTTGGGCATGCCAAATGAAGGATACCTCTAGAAAAGAAAAGATTATGTAAGAGTAATCAAATTTTATGAATTTAAATTTACATGTGTAGTCCTTTGCTTTGCCTGACAAGAAAAGAAATTCCCCTCAACTAAACTTAACTATCACTTAAAGAAGCAGTTAAGCATTACCAACAAGAAAAATGCTGAATTAATAAACTTAAACTTGTGATATGACCATGAAAAAGAAGAATTCTAATATCATCAAACAAAGTATAAAAATATCAAACTTAAAATTTTCCTAGGAAATGAATTACTACATAAAATCACACAAAGAAAATGAAAGAATCAATTCAGTATCAACCAAACAGCAAAGAATTAATATTGAAGTAAATAAACGCAATCAACAATTCCTTAAAAACTTAATTATCCTTAGAGAGAGACAGAAAGATACTCTGGAAGGTGCAGAAGAGAGATAGGAGAAGGAATGCAATTGTTGCCTAAATTCGGGAGACATGAGACTTCCCGACGATGGAAGAGTTACCAAAACCTCGCTTATTGCTCCTGTCATCCGCATTCCTCTTTGCTATTCTTTTTCCCCCTTTCACTGTTATTTTCTATTTTTCGCTTGCTCGCTCGCTGGCGCTCTCAAAATATCCAGCAAGGGGGACGAAAAGTAAGAGAGACTGTGGAAGCGGAGTCTTTGTCTCGTAGAAGCTTCTGTGGTGTTTTCTTTTTTTTTTTTTTTTTTTTTTCTAATTACCAAATTGTTTTTTTTTTTTTATATTTACGAAATTTCAAAATTTTACAAAAATATATACCGTATATAAATGTGAAAATATGGAGAATAATGAAAGTTTCGATAGCGGTCTTAATGAAATTTGAATATTCTAAAATAATCTTAGTCATTATCGATTAAAAAATTATGTTTTATTAATTTTTGTCAACTTGTGTTGCAAGTGTACTCATTTTACATATCTGTGATTTAATTTTTTTTACATAAAATATATTACAAAATTATAAAAATTGATTTAATAAAAGAAAATTATAAGCCTAAATTATAATAATTGAAACTTAAAAGATCAATAAAAAAAATTTATTAAGAAAAATAATTATATTAGTATATTTTTTTTAAAAAAAAATTGTAAACACAAATAATGATAATTAGCAAACTAGAGCTTGTCTTTTATTTTATTATCTTAATATATAGTTTCACATAAAATGAAATATGAAAAATACAACGAAGATAATTATAATTTATTTAACAAAATCAAAGAAAAATATAGAGCATATAATTCAATTAGGAAATTACTATTCAAAACTAAATTACCTTTATTTTTCAACCAATAAAATTAAATTCTTCAATGATATTTTTGTCAATCAATAAAAGGATAATGATATTTTGGTGCATTTACTTGTTATTTTTTTCTATTTTGGTGTATGAATAGAAAATTATGACAATTAAGTGTTCAAACTTGTAATTTTTTTTATTTTGGTGTCTCCTGATAACATGGACTATCGAAAAAGCTAACAGGACTGATTAAGACCCACAAACACCTATATGTCCGCTTACGTGGACTGGCTATTTTTACACGTAGGACATTAGCATGGCAAAACGGTTAAAATGTCTCATTTGCCCCTCTTTAATATCTCCTCAAATACAATCCAACGCCCCCCTTTTTGACTGATCTAAATCATGATTTCATCTCTCAGTGCCTCCCTTTCTTTCTTTCTCCCCCGCTCATCCTATGTCCTTCTTAAAGATGAATTTTTAATTTTGCAAGTGTGAAATCGCATGCCTAGTTCGAACATCATGGATGGAGTTGAATCTTGGAAGGAGATTTTGTTGCTTGCGAGATTAGATTGGTTGGAAGCAGAAGGGATAAATACTTTATCAAACCTAGTAAGGTTTAGAAGCTCACTGCTAAGCAGATGTTACTGTTAAAGCCTCTTCTCTTTTCTGTAATTCTGTTTGCTTTTTTGATCAAAATCTATTTCTCTCTTATCTCTACTTCTGAAAATATATTTATTTACTTATTGTTTGCAATTATTGTTCTTTTTTCCTTTTGAACTTCATCTTCATCTTTAGGGATCCTAAATTTGTCCTTCAAATTGTTTAATTGAACTAAAGCCCTAATTCTCCAAAACCTTCAATTAACTCTGGTTCTAGGTATTAAGCTAAGCTAGCAATATGGATTTGGCATCTTACTACAAGGTGATCGTTCCTCTTTTGGTTTCTCTATCTCTTTTGGGTTTTGGTTCTCAATGTTAGTTGATTTATGGAACTTGATTTATTAATCGATTCTGGAATCGAATTTCTTTTTATATAGTTAAGAATCACTACTCGATTAGGTTACGATGTATGATGCTGTTGTATATTCTTGTTTTTAGATTATAATCTAATGCGCATTTGATGATTTTTTTTTTTAGTTTTTCCCATTTGTTTATGATTCAATTCTAACAATGTGTTGCATTTGTATTTGTGGGTCTAATTTGCAAATTGTTGGTAGTAGGGAATGGTTGGGCTTGTTTTTGGCAATGAGAGTTTTGCTTCAAATGAAGATAGGTATTTAATCAAAAAGGGGGGGTGTTGGATTGTGTTTGGGGAGATATTAAAGAGGGGCAAATAGGACATTTTATCCTTTTTGCTATGCTGGCATCCTATGTGTAAAAATAGTCAGTCCACTTAAGTAGA
The DNA here is from genome assembly GCF_041381405.1 of Jatropha curcas. NCBI lineage: Eukaryota > Viridiplantae > Streptophyta > Magnoliopsida > Malpighiales > Euphorbiaceae > Jatropha > Jatropha curcas. The sequence goes on from NC_143161.1 coordinate 19,968,805, forward strand.
CACGTAGGCATTTTTATGTCCCGATTAGTCCCATTAGATTTTCCAGTAGTTATGTCATCAGGAGACATCAAAATAAAAAAAAATTACAAGTTTAGACACTCAGTTGTCACAATTTTCCATTCAGACTCTAAAATAGAAAAAAAATGACCAGTACAGGCACCAAAATTAATATTATCCCATCCATAAACTTAGCATGGGCGTTTTAGGAACTGAGTTTTCCCCAATTCGTACTTTGCATATATTTAAAACAACAAATTACTTTATTTATTATGAGGATAATAAATTACTAAGGTAATTTCATTTATTAACTACTAAAATATTATTAATTAATTTATTGTAGTCATAATAATAAAAGTTAATTAAAAATTTATCCATAAAATTAAATTAGTATAAAAAGAGCAAAATAATAAATAACCTCACAAACGAAAAAAGAGAGAGAATTATAGACATCAATAAACAGTTATGTGTTATAAAACAATATAAAATTAGGGAGAGAAATAAAGGGAGAACAGAGAGAATATGGTGGAAAATGAGAGTGTATTATTCTTATTGATGAGAAACCACATATATATAGGTACATAAATAGATCTAATAGAGTTATACACAAATTAAGAAGATAGAGTACGCAATCATTATGAATACAGATTACTAGTCCGTATAAGACATTCACTGATTTCATAACACCCCACCTTAGATGTCCATTCTTCAAAGAATATGTCTCATTAAAACCTTACTAAGAAAAAACCTTATGGCAAAAAAATCTTAGTGAAAGAAAAAGAGTCCATTATTCGTTTTTTAAATACGCATTGCAATACTGTCTCATTAAAAACCTTTACCAGAAAAATCCAGTGGAAAAAATCTTGGTTAACAGAAAAAAGAGTGCAGTGCGTATTTACTTCCCCTCACGAAGATATTACTTGATGCGTCCCACATTGCCTGCGGAGTATATCCTGGGCTAGTATATAAGGCTGGGTTCAGTTCTTCCTCTACGAGCTAGCTTTTGAAGCGAAGTTAGGGGTCCAGTCTCTTGCAAGAGTCCCTTATCATTTGGTATCAGAGCTTTGGCTTCGTAAGGTCGGTGTCTCATGGGTTTCGTCAGAACGCCGACTGAGGCAGTCGGGTCTTATGGGGTTGGGGATGATGCGTCCCACATTGCCTGCGGAGTACATCCTGGGCTAGTATATAAGGCTGGATTCAGTCCTTCCTCTACGAGCTAGCTTTTGGAGCGAAGTTAGGGGTTCAGTCTCTTGCAAGAGTGCAAGAGTACTTGCAAGAGTCCCTTATCATTACTTGAGATCTTTAAGTCTACAATTTTGTGCACAAACTTTTCAAAACTTGTAGTAGGAAGTTCTTTAGTGAACAAGTCAGCAAGATTGTCACTTGATCAAATTTTCATAGTTTTCATTCATTTCAGGTACCTTAATTTCTTTGAAAAACTTATTAGTCATGTCTAGGATCTCTTTTAGATTTTACTTTCCTAGAACTTGATCATCTTGAATATTTGCTCCTTTTTCTTTTATTTTTTTTCTTTGGAACCGATCTACCATGCTGCAGACATGTCATAAATTCATTAGCATATACAATTTTTCCTTCAGAGACTTCAATTCTAATAGGAGCATTTGCAGCTAATATGTGAGATTTAATTATCTCATTTTAGATCAGTGAATATATCTGGCAATTGATTTGTAATTGCAAATAAATTATCTTTAAAACTTTTAAATAAACATTGTCTTCTATGAGGATCAAGATATAATAACGATAATTCTTTTTCAACTAATTTATTCTTCTAGCTGTTTATTTTCTCCCCCTAATGTCGAAATCCATACCATTAGCAAATTTGAATATAGCTAACTTTCTTGTTTGAAAGTTCTAAATATTTAATCATAGATCGTGCCCGACATATATTTTGAGGACCCACTTAGTGCGTTGTGGTGGAACAATTAGAACATATTGTGCACGTTTAAAAAATTCTCAATGGATAATATTTGGTTCATAATCTAAAACCAATTATAAAGTGAAGAACATATAATAACTTATTGGCATGATGCAAGTAAATGCTAATATATAAAATAACATATCCATCTATAAAACTAGGGAGTTTTGTTCTCATAATAATTGTCTTGCAATTAATTACAATCATTTAATACTCCCTCTATTTTCTTTATTTAGAGAAATTTTCTTTTTAGGCGTATTTTTTATATAGAGAAAGTTACTCTAAATAGTAACTTTGGGATGCAAGCCAAGTTAAAAAGACTAAAAAGCTCGTGGAGTATATGTATTTTTTTAAGATTGAAGCTTAATAATCAAGAAAAGTGGCAGACACAAATATTATCAGCATTTAATGCACGCGTGTTTCAAATGATAAGTTATCAACTCACTTTTTCATTTTGTTTTATAGTAATAGTGGTCTTTTTTATAAATTTGGCCACATAAATACAAAGTTAGCCCTTATTTGTATGTTTGATGAATATATGTCTACTTTTATCATTGTAGATTTGTCTACAACCATTGACGTCAAGAACGAATATATGTTATGTTCAATTAAGTTTTGAAAACGGCCACGTTTTGTTTTTAAAGGTATGGGTGTATTTTGATTATTCAAAAAAGGAGGAAACTAGGGTTTTTATTAGAAATCATTCTCTTAAAATCCCTAAAATTTGCCCCGCTCTCTCGCTCTCCTAAAATTTTGAAAATTTGTGGCCTTCAATAAATAAGTTCAAAAATTTCGCCTTTAATTTGGCTCCAAAATTTTCATTTTTGTGCATGTATTATGTAAAACGTCCCTGTTCTAATAAAGTCAGATAGAGTTAATAAAGAAGGTTGAAAGTGATGCCCAAATGATGCAAGTAGACAATAAATGCACTTCTTGGGACTACCATTTGTGCCAGCTATTGTTCCCATAATTAATGATGAAACGAAGGACATTTTAGGAAGAAAACTTAATTTAACTAACTTTCTTAATCTAATAGCTTTTTCTGTTTTCTCTAAATAAAGAGAATGGAGGGAGTAAATGATTCTATTAAATCATTTTTGAGCATAAATAAAAGCAACAACAGATTGCCCTATATTATTTCAATTAAAACATACCATAATCATTAAAAGCCGACGTATAAATTTAGTATCATTCTCAAGATAAATTTTTTTAATAACATAATCTAGAAATTATATTCTTCATCAAATTATTTGTGTAAATAATCATGCAAACTTTTAGTTGCATGTTGATAATAATCTTTGCAAACTTTAGGGTGCAAGTTAATAATTGGAGGGATCTCTTTTTTGCTTAAGAAAAATTGGACAGGCTTGGTTGATTTTATTTATGAAATTGATTTTCATTATTAGCCCATTCATTGACCATTAGAAAAAGGTTCTCTTACTTTAGTTAGAGTTTTATTTTGGAGTCATCACCCTCTTTAGGGAAAATTCTCGAATTAGTCGATTCTAAAGAATCGACTAACTCGTTTTTAAACCAGAGATTGGGTAGGGGAGTTAGGTAAGTATCAGGAGTTAGGTAAAAGTTGGCTTTAATGCATTATTTGAAAACCATGTCAATCATGCATGTCATCAATCTCATAAGACATAAAAACTAAATCATCCACAAGAAAGGAGGGAGGAGAAAAGATTACAAACAATTTCCTAATTATACATTCTACCCTTTAACCCTCCAATTTTTCCAAACACTTAATCATTACACATAATCAATAACAGGACCCATTAAGGTCCTTTACATTAAGCTCATAAGAATAAAACCATAATCCCAACATAAGAATCAACACACAAACAATAGAAAACATCCATAGAAATATAAATCAATCCACAGAACATAAATCATACAATCAATCAATAATGATGAAAATGATGAATGTTAAATGTTAGGGAGTTCTAAACTAAAGTTAATTGGGTTAGCTTTGTATAAAATAAAGAGCACAAAAGTAAAATGTAACATTCTGGACTATAAACACCATATCATGATCATACATATGTATTTATGAACATGATATATGTGACATGAATTCATATACACATGCATTTGCAATTGATCTGTGATAAATAATAGGCAATGATATGCCTAAACATGACTTTGCACATAAGCATTTGATAAGGATGTGAATATGCAAATGCATAATGTGAATAAGCTCTGGACTTGAAAAGCTTGGCACTCTGTCTTAGATACAGAGGAGACATACATGTCCTTAAAAACCTCTTAGTACATCTATATATATGGTATTTATGAATGAGTTAACTCAAGTGAGAATAATAAGACTGTTATGGAGAATTATGTCTATTTTGATTATTAAGATTATTAAGACTGCTTTAATATGTTAGTAAGAGATTTTTAATCACAAGATTATGAGTTAATTAAAGTAGAAAATGATTATAGAGACTAATTAGAAGAAGGTTAAACGTGCTCTAGCTACAGCGATGAGAAGCTAGCACACGAAGCACCTCAATTAGTGTTTTGATTAAGTACTAAATGACTTGGTGTTAAATTATCTAAGATGTTTAGTAAAGGTCGAAACAAGATTACTTATGGGTTAATGAGGATTATGGACTAGGTTAACATAAAAGAGAAGTGTTATTACAAGTGAGGGGAAAAACATGAATAACCAAAACCTTAAGGATTTAAAAAGAAAGTAAGAAGTCATGTGACTTGCACATGACTTGTAAGCTTATAAGAAAGCTTACTACTTAACTAAATGAAAGAATAAAAGAAAGAGGAAAAGAGAGAGAGAGAGAGGCCAATGCTAAGGAGAAGAAGAAGAAGGAGAAAAGAGAGATAGGAACTTCAGGAATCAACTTGATTTTCAAAGGGCTTTTGATGGAAATCACCTAATGTAAGTTAATTTCTACTTAGTTTATATTATTTACCTAATATGGAAAAGTTTGGGTTAGGGTTTCAAAGTAAAAAAAATTTGAAGGGAAGATTGATTTTGATTTTAACAAGTGATATAAACATGCTTTAATTTATTAATTAGTTGCTATTGAGTGAATAATATATGAATTGAGTTTTAAATTAGATTGAATTAAGAAAATCATACTCAAGGTTAAAGATGGAGGTTCTGTCAGTTCGAAATGATCAGAGAAATTATCATTTCAAAGAGAAAATCATATTTGAGGCTAAAATGGAGGTTCTGTAAGTTTGAAATGATCGCAGAAATGATCATTTCGAAGAGAAAATCATATCTAAGGCTAAGGTGGAGGTCCGACCAACGCGAGATGATCATTTCATTTTGAATTGATGAGTTTAATTAGTTAATTAAGCATTCTAGTAATGCTGTTAAGTGTTGGTTTGGAAGGAATTATGATTGAATTGAGATTTCCATACTTCTATTATTTATGGAAATTTATGGAACTTAAGAAATATTCATTATCAGTATAATATTTGATGGATTTTTAATGTTATTAATTATTGAGTAGTTGGATGGGTTGAGATTACAAGATTGTTAGTGAGTGTTGGAAAATATGTAGGATTTTCTGGGAGTTCAAAATGCAAGGAGAAATGCATACTAAGTGTTTGATTAAATGCCTAAATGAGTATTGAGGTGCTTGCTTGCTCATATAAGTAAAAGGGTCCTAGAAGGAAGTGAAGGAGGAGGCTCTTCCAGACCTTGATACCACTGCATTATATACTGTAACTAAAAGCATTTAATATTTAATTGTATATAATGAATGAATGCTTTTGACATTTGTTATGGCACCTGCCATACTTGATATTCTACAATGATAAGAACATGATTCTTATCCTAGAAAAAGGCAAGCTAAGCAAAAAGGTATATACTAACTTGAGGCCAATTAGCCTAATATGTGATGAATGTTTATTTGAGATATCTGTTATTGATAAGGATCCGGGATCGGGAATCAAAGGAATGAGATGTAAGTTCGCCTCTATGGCACCCCACGTTTATAATGAAACGGAAACACCAATAATCGAGATTAAACGCTCTATGGCACCCCACGTTTATAATGAAACGGTAACACCAATAATCGAGCAAAGAACAAGATAAACGCCACAAACAAATTGATAAGTTTACCTTAATTCTTGATGCAATTAGAGGATAGCAAATTCTCACAATCACTCTAATTAAGAAGAACATGCAAGAGCATGAACAATCTGTCTTTGATTCAAATTATGCCAAAAATCTCGTTTTACATCTTAAGGAGGCTATTTATATGCCTTAAACAAACATAACCCTAAAGAAGAGCATCTAACTAGGCTGCCCTAGGGCCAAAACACATGGGCTTAACTCTAAAACACAAAATAAAGTCATTTCCAGCCCAAAACAAACAACTTGATATTGGGCAGATTGCATGCATCATAAAACCAACCCAAAACAACTTAAATAAACACTATGAGCCCATATCCCTTACATATTAATTAGACCAAAACAAGCAACAAGGGATAAGAACACGTCCAAGCCCACTAGGAAGCACCAATGGATCCATATCATTCCCCCTTTCCTCAAAAAGATTCGTCCTCGAATCTTAGTTAAAAGTTGAGGTATCCTTTTGCTTGCTAGGATCAGTCCACTTCTCCTTAGAATCCATGCCCTTTTCTTTACTCTTCTTCTCCTTTTTAGACCGTATTGAACTCCATTCGTTGCTACAACCTGAATATGCCTTTGCAACACCTTTGTCTCCATTGGATTGCTTCTATTGACTGGTTGATTTGGAATGGTGGAGCCAAGAATGAAATCGATTTGATGTTCTATCCCTCTCAAAGGTGGCAATCCACTAGGCAACTCTTCAAGAAAGACATCAGTGAACTCCTCTTTCTCTCTCTCAAGCAACTTTTTCTGATCAATATTCACTTCTTGAGGTGTCAATGGTGCAAGAACCACCTTTTCACCCTCACATGAAGATTGGGCAATCTCTTCTGGAACCACATGTTCAAAGTCCTGCAAAAGATCAACAAACACACTTGGCAAGGATGGATTAAGATCATTAGTGGCCAAATAAGCTCCCTTGCACAAAGGTACAAGTATAGGCAGATTGTTGTACAAAGCATGTTTATCCTCACTTGTCCTAGCTATCAAACTCACATTCTTTTCTTTTTCTTGTCCCTCTTTCTTTTTATATGCACTCTGTGTATTTTCACTCTCCTTTTCTTTCTTTACAACATGAAGTCTCATACTTTCATTTTTACATTGATCTACATATACTTCCTTTGACCAAACTGGTGTTAGAATGGTCTTCCGCTCTTCCTTTGTGGATGAATATCTATTGAGGTAATCCACATTCTTCCTTCCCTGCACCCTTCCTTAACTCATTGTTCAAATCCTTAAAGTAACGATCAGGATTATCGACCTTCTTCTCTTCATGAGTTTGAAATCTAGTTGGTGTACCACTAGGTCGAACTCTTCTTGTATTAGAGCATTGGGCAGCTTTAAACTCCTGCAACTCCTTTCTCATATCTTGGACAGAATTGTTGAAAGTTCTAAACTGTCCTAGGATTGACTCCATTACAAGTTTCAACTGGGGATCCTCCATTTGACTTCCCTCCCCACTATTATCTCCAAATGTGCCTGCACTCATGGTTAGTGTTCAAAATAGAAATCACAAAAACATTTGAGTCAGTGATAAAGCACTCCCTCACGTGTTTACACTCTTTAATCACTCCATGCAAATCCTCCAATTGTACTTCAGAATTTCAGGCCAACCAATCAATCTCAAAGCAAGTTTAGAACACAAGGAAAATAAACCTTAACAAAAGAAACGTAAGCACAATTCTAGAATGAAAACTCAAACGAAATGAATGGTAGCACAAGAACAAAACAATGTACTACTTGATTATTAATTAGAGTGTTGGAACAAGCAAATACACCCTAACAATATAAATGAAGCAAAGATAGCACAAAAACAAGAAATAGAAACTAGAATTTAAAAGACAATTTCTGGATATAATGCATGAATTTAGTTCACTACAAAGCAAACCAAATATGGACCTAATTAATTCTACCCAATCAAAGCAAGCAAACAAAGAAAACCCAAAAAAAAAAAAATTTTTTTAAAGGTACTGTAGCAAGTTTGCTTTTGAGTTCCTGTAGCAAGTTACTGTAGCAGACGTTTTAAGGTACTGTAGCAAGTTTGCTTCTGAGTTCCTGTAGCACAACGTTTTTGACTTATATCCTCACTTAACCTACAAATGAGACCCAATTTAGGTAGGGTAAGGGCTTAACAAGGTATAAGTGGATGGTTTGTGTCTCACAATTCAATTTAGGTAGGTAATGAATTAATATTTAGGTGGTCCAACAATGAATTTTGTGTTTTCTCAAGATAAGATCCCAAATCAAGTCAAAATATAATATCCTTCAATTGAATTGTAAGATAGACTATCAATAAATTCCCAAATCAAGTCAAAATGCCTTTAGGTTGTCCAGCAATTGTGTCTTCCAATTTCAATCTAGGTAGATATTGACTTAGTATGTAGGTTGTCCAACAATTTTGTGTCTCCCAATTCAACTTAAGTAGGTAATGACCTTAACAAATTCTGACTTATCTCTCTTTATCAATGACCTTTTTTTTTTTTTTTTTTAATCAAGAAACAAGCAAACAACAAGAATATTCAAAGATAGATCTTGAATTAGTCAAAAGGGTAACTAGAAAATGATGCAAACAATAAGAAGATACAAAAAGAAAACTAGATTCAAGAAGATTTAAAGAGAAATTATCTAAATCCAACAAAATCTAAAGAGAAATTGTCTAGATCCAACAAGATCTAAAGAGATAATGTCTAGATCCAACAAGATCTAAAGAGATAATGTCTAGATCCAACAAGATCTAAAGAGATAATGTAACACGAAGATAAACAACAATGAATCCAACAACAAGAAAACTCAAATTCCTAACTAAGATAACAGAACTTACCCCAAAACTTTGATTTGGCTCTGATACCAAATGATAAGGATCCGGGATCGGGAATCAAAGGAATGAGATGTAAGTTCGCCTCTATGGCACCCCACGTTTATAATGAAACGGAAACACCAATAATCGAGATTAAACGCTCTATGGCACCCCACGTTTATAATGAAACGGTAATACCAATAATCGAGCAAAGAACAAGATAAACGCCACAAACAAATTGATAAGTTTACCTTAATTCTTGATGCAATTAGAGGATAGCAAATTCTCACAATCACTCTAATTAAGAAGAACATGCAAGAGCATGAACAATCTGTCTTTGATTCAAATTATGCCAAAAATCTCGTTTTACATCTTAAGGAGGCTATTTATATGCCTTAAACAAACATAACCCTAAAGAAGAGCATCTAACTAGGCTGCCCTAGGGCCAAAACACATGGGCTTAACTCTAAAACACAAAATAAAGTCATTTCCAGCCCAAAACAAACAACTTGATATTGGGCAGATTGCATGCATCATAAAACCAACCCAAAACAACTTAAATAAACACTATGAGCCCATATCCCTTACATATTAATTAGACCAAAACAAGCAAGAAAGAATAAGAACACGTCCAAGCCCACTAGGAAGCACCAATGGATCCATATCAGTTATGACAATACATTGTATTTTATATTCTACTTTGAAAGGAGCATGATGTGATACCAAAAGGTGATAAATTAAGCAAAAGGTATGTATTACCTTGAGGCCTGTGAGCCTAATCTGAGAGTGCAATTCTATTAATTCTGCACTTGAGATAAACGAAAGTTATGACTGTCATTATCAACTCATAAATATGATCTATATCTGGAGCTGTGTGCTTATAATCTAAATCTGGAGTTGCGTGCTCATAATCAAAATCTAGAGCTGCATGCTAATAATCTGAATCTGGAGCTACATGCTCATAATTTGTATCTGGAGCTGCATGCTCATAAATCTATTATTTAGAGTAGTGGCTACAGTGGCTGTTGGCGCTGAGATCGGATCAGATTCTATAAGGATATGATTGGTATGAGATCAGGAGGTTTCTGGTTCGGTCGGCTGGGTACTAGATGGCTTATCTGCTTGGTCTGGATAGTATCACATTTTGTCCTAGTTTCAGGCTAATGAGACAGATGGGGCATGTTCAGGTGTTGCCGCCAGTTGGAGCTCTTTTCTGAGACATACTGGTTTCTCCTCGGGTTACTGTGGCTATACTGGATAGTTGGTCGAAAGGGCTTCATGTGGTTGAGGCTTGAGCTTCTGGGGGCAGTACTGCTGCTTATGAGGCTTGGTGGATGACTGAGTATGGTGACTAGGAGAGAGAGCGTATAGCGACTCTGAATCGGGAGATGGACGCTAGACACCAAGCGATGATTGAGATGACCCTAGACTCTACCCAACGCATTGACCCAGAGGATTTTGATGACTCTAGGGAGATCCTCCGAGGCAGCACAGAAGGTTTGCCTAGTCCCTCGGTGCATGCCGACCTTATGTTGATAGGGTAGGATTTTTGTTCTCTTGATTTTTCGCTTGGCCCGTATTTTTTATGAGGGCTTCGAGATATGGCGCTAACCCATGTATAAAGGGTTCAGTTGATACGTATTTTGACTTTTGACACTCTGGACAGTGGGTACGTTTAGACAGCTGACGCAGATGAATGACAGAGATAGACGATATGGATAGATGCCTAAGTGATAGGGCTTTTGTGATTTTCTTTTTACATGACCTGTACTGATTAGAGATATGTAAAAAGGGAATCATACTAATAGTCTTGGAAAGGAAATTTAGTCTTATCCTTCATGAGATTGCTGCCTAAGCTGCCCTTGCGGGTTTTCGACTTAGTAAGCTGCCCTAACTTTTGCCTCAGCCGCGCTTTTAGGGTTTTCGACTTAGCGGGCTTTTACTGATTTTGCCTAAGATGCCTGCCCTTATAGGTTTCCAACTTAGCTCATTGATTATTTCTTATTTCGATTGATTTCTTTCTTAGATTGGCACAGACAATCTAGAATTTTCATGAAAAGAGCAAAATGTATTTTTGTTATTGTTGTGATCACAGCCACAGGCTAGGCTACCTATGTATCCCATACTTTTGGAATATATTTTCGAAAGTCAAGTCATCGTAGTTCGGTTGTACAGTTACATGAAAAATGGGCAATATTTCTGGTGCTAATGCCTAAATGCATTCACACAACGTATCTTTTGAGTTGATCCAAATTGCATGGATTGGTGAATTCATCATCATCTATGTCTGATAAGATGACACCACCTCTGAAGAGAATCTTCTTCAGTATGTAGGGGCTTGCCCAGTTTGGCCTAAATTTGCCCCGAGGATCATTTATGAGAGCTCTGATTTCCTTGAGTACAAGATAACCTTCTTTAAGTCTTCGATCTCGGATTCTTCTATTGAAGTGCCTAGCTATTCTCTATTGGTAGTTCTGAATCTGGTTGAGAGCCTCTAGTCTTTTTTCATCAATAGCATTCAACTGGTTGTGGTAATTTTGTGCCCATTCTGCTTCGAGCAACTGGATTTCTTGCATAACCTTGGCTGATCTAATATGAACTTTGATAGGGAGGACTGCTTCCACCCCATATATGAGTGAGTAAAATGTCGCCCCAATTGGCATTCTGATGGAGGTTTTGTATCCCCATAAGGTAAAAGACAGATGTTCATGCTAATTTCTGTGATTGTGAATCATCTTCTGGAGCATGTTCTTAATGGACTTGTTGGCTGCTTCCACTGCTTCATTCGTCTAGGGCCTATACAGTGAAGATCGGTGGTGCTAAATTTTATACTTCATCATTAGAGTGGAGAGCTCTTTCTGGAAGTGAGACTCGTTGTCTGACATGATCTCAAAAGGAACTCTGTATCTGCAAATGATGTTTGTCTGGATGAATTGAGCTCCTTTCTTAGAATTCAGGACATGGTATGAGGCAGCTTCTACCCATTTGGTGAAATAGTCAATGACTCCCAAGATATACTCATGCTGGTTGGAAGATTTGGGAGTGATTTTACCAATCAAATCAATTCCCCAAGTTGCGAAGGGCCAAGGCGTAGGAACCGGGTGAAGTGCTACTGGGGGTAATTTCTGGAGCTTGGCATAAACCTGACACTTGTGACATTTTTAGACAAACTTCAAGCAAGCTGATCGCATGGTGAGCCAGTAATAACCCTAATTGGTGATTTTATGGGCTAGAGCCATTCCATCCATATGGGGGCCTTCTTCTCCGCCATGCACCCACTCCATTGTCTATTGAGCTTCTTCTTCGATGACGCACCTGAGATGTGCCTGATTCCACATTAATTTGTATAAGATGCCATCCTTTGTAGAGATAACCTTTGGACAACTCCCGGAGGATTAAATAAATATGCTTTGATTTGTTCAAAGGCTTTTTGACACTGGTCATCCCAAGTCTTTGGGGCATCCTTTCTCAATTTCTTGAAGATCAGTCCACAAGTATTTGCTAACTGTGAAATGAATTGGCTGATGTATTGAAGGTGGCCTAAGAACCCCAAATCTCCTTTTCTCTCTTAGGAGGCTGCATCTCAAGGATAGCTTTAGATTTTCATAGGTCGATCTTAATCCCTCTTTTGGAGACCATGTAGCCTAGGAAGATACTAGATGGAGCTCCGAAGAGACATTTAGTAGGATTAAGCTTCAGATTATACTGGCAGAGCCTGGAGAAGAATTGTTCGAGGCTAACTAAATGGCTTGGCCCGTCCCTGGTGTGGACAACCATGTCATCAACATATACCTCTATGTTCTTGTGCATCAGGTCATGAAAAATTAATATAACCATCCTCTGGTAGGTGGCGCCAGCATTCTTCAGCCCAAATGGCATCATTTTGTAGCAAAAGGTACCCCATTCGGTGATGAACGAAGTCTTTGGTCTATCCGATGGATTGACTAGTATCTGATTATACCCTACATACAAGTCTGTGACTGAAATCGTACTAGATACCGCCATCCTATCAATAAGCAAGTCAATGTAAGGTAAGGGGAAATCATCCTTGGGGCATGCCTAGTTCAAATCCCGATAATCAATGCAAATTCTGATCTTGCCATCTTTCTTGGGAACTAGCACTATGTTGGCTAGCCACGTCAGGTAATCAATGGCTTTAATAAAGTTATTTTCCAATAGCTTGGCTATTTCTTCTTTAATTCTGAGGGAAATCTCCAGTTTCTGCCTTCAAAACTTCTACTTTACTGGCCCAATGTGATCGTATGTGGGGATCTTATGAACGGCAATGTCAGGGTCTATACCGGTTATGTCACTAACTGTCCATACGAAGCAATCTGAATACTCCTTGATGAGGCCTATCAACTCATGTTTACAATCACATTCCTGCACAATAAATGTATGTTTTGGTTCATTTTCTGTTCCAATGTTTATTTGTTCTTTTGTTATTTTTATTTCTTTTTCTTTTTTATTTTCCATTTTTCCAGTAATCTCGTTCAGGGTAGAGAGAGGGTAACACAAAAACTGAAACTTTTCATTAGTGATAAAAGTGCCATGGTCGACATCCACATTGAGCTCAACAAAAAGATCCTCTAACTCAGAGAGGAAAGACAAGAAAGACTCAGAGGACTCAAAAGACTGAGCTGGACTCTGAACGAGACTCTGACTCAGGTTCTGCTTATGACTCAGACTCAGGTTCAGGTAGAAGAAGGGTGAACTACTCTACGCGCTCCTCCAAGTACCAGTTCTGAAGGGGTGCTTCGATAGGCTGGATGAAGTTTGTGGGGTCTGCTTCCACTTGATTGGTGATCATGCATAGGTCAAAGAGGGATGTCTCCATATTGTCCTCCCAGTCTATTTAGAGCTTGAAAAGAGGCTCACGATCTTCTACTGAGAGCCTGACATTAAAGAGAAGTTTAAAACCAGGGATTAGTGTTTTGGTCAGAGGACAATACCAAGGTTCTTGAAAGAAATAGTATGGCTCAGATTCCCCCTCTTTGATAAAGTAGCCATTAAGGGTTTTGAAATATGGACGCATCGAAGGGTCCTTTATTTCACCTCTTATTCTTACCAACCATTTGGTATCCTCTAACTCTGTCGCTCTTCATCTATCGGTTTGAATCCGAGACCAAAGGGGAGTTTAGCAATTGGATATTCGGTAAAGAAGGTCATACCCTACTAGTTACGACCGAGTCCTATTCCTGGAAAATAACACATGGCTCTCAACATGTTAGCCACCAGTGGGTTACTGTAGGGGTCAAAATCCATCGAAAAGATTTGTTTACCCGGTTCTGCTTCAATAAACTAAACTGAATCGAAAGAGCAGCCGAATAAAGGGTAGACTGTTGGTTCTGTCTGAATTTCCAAGAGTGGGGCCAAGGAAGGAATTTCAAATTTTCTCGCCTAGTCCCCTTTTATTGTTACCATTGCATTCTCATAGGGGAATTTCAACTTTTAGTGTAGAGAGGAGGCTATTGCTTTAGCGTTATGGATCCACGGCCTTCCCAGAAGGAGATTAAAGCAAGCCAGGGCATCCACCACCTGAAAGGGGATAGTCATAACTACAGGCCCAATTGTGACCTCTAGATCGGCGATGCCCAATACTTCATGCCTAGTGTTGTCATATGCCCTCACTATCTACTCAGATGGCATAAAGTCTTCAGCAGTTAGGGCCAAGTAGCTGACTATTTTCAGAGGGCAGACATTCGGAGCTGACCCGTTATCTATCAGAACCATAGGTACTGTCTTACCCCTAGCCTGGACTGTGATGTATAAAGCATGATTATGGTCCCCTCCTCTAACTTGATCTCATGATCAACAAAATAGAGAGCTAGTGCAAGGGGTTTCCTTGTGATAGATGCATCAATGCCTTCGGGGTGAAATCAGTGGAAGTCTGACACTGATTCATAGCCCTTACCAGAGATTGACGGGTGCATATAGGAGGATTGAATCAACCCCCATATAGAGATATTAGCCTTTGGTCATCTTCAATTGCTCCAAGACTAAATTTTCAAGTGGGATCCAGAGCTAGAACTGGGCATATCCTTGGCTAGGGTGGTTGGGTTGGGTAGAGCTTCTAGAGGAGGATACGAATGTTGTCTCCCGATCTGGATCATGGCATTGATTTCCTCAAGTACATCATTCAGGTCTATGACGCAGCATGAGTTGTCTAGGATGGGGTGGATCAGAGAGACCGAGTCAAAATCTAGCACTTGGTGAATCATGTGGATATTATTTTGGTGATAAGGGAGAGGGTTGGTGTTTATGTTCGGTCGGGATCGAATTGGAAGTATTTAGCTGCTTTCTACCAAGTCCTAGATCTTTTGCCTTAAAGTCTTACACTCATCAGTTTTATGTCCAGGCCCTTGGTGGAAAGAGCAAAAGGAGTTGAGGTTGAAATGCTTTGGGATGGGGTTAGGTAGAGGTCTAGGTTCCAAAGGCTATATCAACTTATCATCCACAGCTTTTTGGAAAATGAAAGAAAGAGGAACCCCGAGATCCGTAAAGTTGTGTCTGTCTGTTCGAGCAACTGGTCTTAGTGGTAGAGGAGGAGGAAGTTTTCTTTGGCCATTCAGGTTGGCCACCTCATTGCCTTCTGAGTGGTGGGAGGAACTACATGATAGCTGACTTGGGGCTTCTCATATCTAACCTTATATCTCGCCTCATCGCCTTCTTATAGCTTAATCCTCTTTTAATTTGGCTTGACCAGATCAGGTCCTCAATCTTTATGGCAGTAGCGATGAGGGCTCAGAAGTCCAGGAGGTACCGCATCCTCAAGTGATTCTGGTAAGAGGGGAGGAGATTCTTGACAACGCTGTTAATCTGTTCCTGCTCAAAAGGATGATTTAGCATTTGGGCGGCTTTGCCTCTCCACCTCATAAAGAACGGGGAGAAGGATTCTCTGGCTCCCTGTTTGATAGTCTCTAGATCCCTCCTAGTAAGGTCAACCTCCACATTATAGTGGTATTGCTGGTTGAAGGCATTATAGATCGCATCCAAGGTTCTCTTCTCAGCATCGTCCAAGGCGACAAACCAGAGGAGAGCAGCTCCAGTGAGAGAATGCTGGAACAACTGAGTAAAGAGCTCATTGTTTACACTAAGAGGAGTGAGGACACCCATATACATCTTCAGATGAGTCTTGGGGCAAGTGGTACCATCAAATTTTTCCACGGCGAGCATCTTGAACTTAGCGGGCAGCCTGGCCTCTGGAAAGAGCTGGAGAGAATCAACATCGATAAGATCCTCATATTTCTTAATGCTCTTAAGGAACTTCTCAAAGGAGTCCATCTTCTCCATCATCCTCTTTACCTCAGGAGAGGCAGAGTCATCCCCTATCTGGCTCGAGGTAGCAATGGCATTTAAAGTGATCCCAATTTCAGGAATGGAACCTCTGGCAGTTTGGTCGCCGTTAGGTTGAGCAGTTGGTTGTTCATTAGATCCTCTAGTATGATTTGGAGGGACATTACCATTTTGGCTGGTAGTTACCAGAGTTCTTACTTCCCCCAAAATAGTCTATTGCTAAGCGGTGATAGTATTCTGAAGGGAGTTATTCTATTTAGTTAGCATAGTCCGAAAGTGGGTGTCTAATACCTGGAGCATTTCTTCCATCATAGCCCTGAGATCAATAGGTGAAGCCATTGTTATTGTTATTCTCTAGAAGAAGCAAACAAAAGAAGGTATCAGTATACAGTTATGGGTCAAGTTTCAAAAGCATGCATGATTTAAGGTTTTGGTAACTCAGGTTAGTGTTTTGGGGTTCTGGTAAAAGGAAGCAATGTACAAGCCAAGATTTGAGGACGTGACTCAAGAATTGCCCCCCAGTTTGGGATAACGAGTGCCTAGGTCTAGTTTAAGGCTTTTGGCAAATAAGGGTGCTCAAGTCAGTGTTTGAGGCTTTTGGTATTTTAAGGTTGCTCAGGTCAGTGTTTAAGGGTTAGGATAGTGGAAAGCAATGCACAAGTCAAGATTTGAAGGCATGACTCGGGCATTGCCCCCAGTTTAGGGGTTGTGAATGCTTAGGTTTGAATTAAGGCTTTTTGGTAAATAAGGGTGCTCAAGTCGGTGTTTGAGGCTTTGGTAAAAAGAAGCAATGCACGAGCCGAGATTTGAGGGCATGACTTAGGCATTGCCCCCAGTTTGAGGATAATGAGTGCTTAGGTTTGATTTAAGGCATTTGTCAAATAACGGTGCTCAAGTTGGTCTTTGAAGCTTATGAGATAATGAGGTAGTTTTAGTCGGGTACATCTCCTTGAGTAGGGATTGGTGTTTAAGTTTGACCATGGGTTGGTATTTAGGTTTGACCACTAGTTGGTGTTTAGGTTGACCACTGGTTGGTGTTTTAGGTTGACCATTTAGACGGGCCTATTAGACAGTTCGTCACGGAAATTGGGAGGAACTCCTTACGGTTCCTTTTGTTTGATTAGGTCAGATTGTGGCTCGGTTTAGCACTTATGTGATGTCGGGTTAGCTCTTTGGAGTGCTTTGACTGTGCGCAAGGTGTTAGAGTCACCACCTTAATTTGTTTTTGTTTTTGGGAAAAGAATTAAGGAAAAAACCCCGTGTAGGACTCCATTTTCAGTTTGCCTTTTAGGATAAAATGCACTAGCCTAGAATCATTGGTTTCGGGGGCTAGGTTTTCAGTTTCTTTCAATTTGAATCAACAGTTTGGGTCATAGTTAAAAAATCAAAAATTAATGTTTTACATGAATGTCAGATTTTCGATGCATGGTTATACTAATAATGCATGGTAATTATAAACAAAGCATAAATTATTGAAAAGTGTGTAATTAGGAGGGGAGCCCGACTCTAGCCTCATTTATCAAGAATTCTAGGTCGTGCGACACATTTTCCAAAATCTCAGCCGGTCAATTTTGTCACGGCCCACTACCTAGGCTGAAATCTATAGGTATGCCTTCATACCTCGTTTGTATAAGGATCAGGGCACACGAAATTCTACCATCAATTAGGATGGTAAGGTTTTGGTTTGAAAATTAGTTTTGTAGTTTTACCAGATGGACCGGGCTTATGCAGAGTGCTGGACGGACTGGGCTTGACAATTTATAAGATGCTGGACGGACTGGGCTTAATTTGATAAAGTTTTGAGTTTGAGTGATTATACCCTCATGCTTGGGGTACGGCCGAATCGGACCTCCACGGTTGGTAATCAACCAAAGAGGTCAAGTCTCTCTCCAAAAATAAGCTAATGTAGGGCGCGAGGACCCAAATTATAGTCTTATATTTACTAGTGTTAATTGACAGATTATTAATTAATTATGAAATTAATTAATAATAAATCAACTAACTGATAGCTCTTGTCTAAGAAAGACAAAAGTGCGAGTGAAAATCGAAAGGATCGACTTTTGAGTACCAAGTTGGGCTTTAACTCAACTAAAGAAGAATAGTAAAGTTAGACTATATTGCCTTGGAATCATTAAAAGGGAGAATGATAGTTGTGATGCTTGAGAAGTGCTCGATCAAGCAACAAGAGGTGAGGTGAAAATGAGGGAGGTGGGCCATATTTATAGGCCAAGGGGGTTGTGCTAGGGAGGAATCGATGTCGATGTCCTCCTGATCGGCGTCGATGTGCCCCTAATCGGTGCCGATTAGGGGTCCCAGCACACTATGGATCGATCCGATCAAGAGGAGATCGGCTCCGATGCTTGGCTCCCCGATGCCGACCAAGGTTTTTTACCAAAGTGCCCTTGCCCTTTGATTTCACGATTTTCAAGCTTCCAAAGGTCCGTTCAAGACCCAAACGACGTCCAATCGAGTTGATTCTCATGCCGTTGGAACTATGACAAAATTTCCTAAAGCCTAGTGCTGAAATCATGTCAACAATTCAATGTCAAATTCTGACAATAGGATTAGCCATCTTGTTAACTTGCCCACTAGTGCTGGTGTTCTATACAAATATCTAATCGGATTCATTCTTGATATTGCTATTACTTTATAAGACTAAAGATAGTGTAGAAGTTTTCTAGTAGCCCATACCATTGTTAAGCAAGTTCTTTCAATCAAGTTATATTTCTGTTCATTTGGAAGAAGCTTTTTGCTCAAGTAATACACTACCATCTTAACACTGGTTTTATCAGCTTGTGCTAACATGGCTTCAATTCCAGCATCTTCCACTATCAAGTACAGGTTTAAGGGTTTCCCTGGCTTTGGTGGGCATAAAACTGACAGCTTATCATATATTCCTTGATTTCATCGAAAGCTGTTTGGTAGTGATCGTTCCACTTTACTGGCTAATCTTTCCTTAAAAGCTTGAAGATTGGATCACATATTATAGAAAACTTCGATATGAACTTATTGATATACTCAATTTTTTCCAGAAAGCTTCTCACATGTTTTTCCATCTTGGCTGCTCTATCTCTTAGATCGCCTTGATCTTATTTTGATCAATCTCTATTCCTTTAGGTCCTACTATGAACCCTAGCACTTTTTCAGAAGTCACCTTGAACACACACTTCTTCGGGTTCAGTCGTAGCTTGTATTTAATCACTCTATACATGAACTTTTCCAAGGCTGCTGGATGCTTTTCTAGTGTCTTCATCATGACAATCATATCGTTAATATACACATCTAACTTCTTGTGGATCATGTCATGAAATAATGTAGTTGTCATCCTTTGATAAGTAGCCCCGGCATTCTTTAAGCCAAAGGCATTACCTAGTAGCAGAAAGTACCAAACCTCCATCATAAATGTTGTCTTGACCTTGTCCATCAATGCCATAAGAATTTGGTTATATCCTGCAAACCCATCTATGATAGAGTAGCATCCATCATTGCCATGCTATCGATTAGGATATCGATATGAGGGAGAGGAAAATCATCCTTCGGTGATGCTTTATTCAAATCCCTGTAGTCTACACACATTCTGACCCTTCCATCTTTCTTAGGAACTAGGACTATGTTCGCCAACCATTCTGGATCGTGAACCACTTCTAAAAATCTTGCATTATCTGCTTGGTCACTTCCTCTTTAATCTTCTCAGCCCGTTCTGGTCTCAACCTTCTTCTTTTCTATTTCACTGGCTTGGCTCCAGGATACAAGAAAATTGTATGCCCAACTAAAAATATGTCTATCCCTGGCATTTCCTCATAACTCCATGCAAAGGCTTCCTTTTTTTCCATGAGTAGACCTTGAAATTTTGTGTTTAACTCTGGCATTAGGTTTGGCCCAATTAATAGAATTCGAGGATTATCTTTTGTGCCAATATTAAATTCAATCATGCATGATGAGTTAATGTCAAATGTGCACATGTGCTTATCTATTCGATGAATGGAATCATCAAGAAAGACATCAAACAAGTAAGCAAAATTAAAGTTCATTTCATTAAACAATAAAGATAGTTCATTACAATCAGGAAAGACATCAATCAAGTAAGCAAAATTAAAGTTCATTTCATTAACCAATAAAGATAGTTCATTACAATCAGACTCGTTACTAATAGAAATAGACACATCAGTAGAGGCTTTAGCTTCTTTAAAGCTTTCTTCTATGTAGGCCCGGATCGCCTTCAGTACTTGATCCACGGGGTTCTCTTCTCCTTCGGTACTCACCTTCCCTTTATTCTTCTTTTCCTTCTCCTCTTCTTGGGCAACTTGTCCCTTTTCTTGTTTCTCTTTCTTTCCTTCTTCCTCTGCCGCTTGTGGCCCTTCAACCACCTCTTTATCAGGTGTCTTCTCTTCTTCTTTTTATTCTTTCTCTTCCACAGGCTTCTTAGGCTCAACTGCCAAGATATCAATAACATCTGCAAAGATCTCTAGATCGGGGTATATCTTTTCCTTGTATTCAAAAGGTTCTATTGGCAGACATGGAGAGGAATGCTCACTCGAACGGATGAAACGTCCATCTATGTCTAACCAACCGTATGTTTTCTTCGGTGTGCTTCCAAATTTATACCCCAAGCCTAGTCTGTCCGTTTGAGTGCGGATTTTTGGTAGCTCCGTAATGCCCTGTTGATCCTTTCCAAGTCCTTTCCCTTCTTCATAATTCATCCTCTTTATGAAGTTGGAGATAATGGGCCCCATATCAATGCTCAGCACAGTAATCTGAAAACCAGTCTATGGAAGGATAACCTGCTTATCCACATTTAACGTAGCTAAGCTTCTTTCATTAGCGGCAGGTATGGTGATGATTTTCCCATTAAATGGAAACTTGATTTTCTGATGTAACATTGAAGGCACTCCTCTCAAGGAATGGTACCATGAGCACCCAAGTAGCAAGGCAAAAGTTGGGGGATATCAATCACAATGAACTCGGTCTCCTTTTTAATCGCCCCTACCTTGATCACGGTTTTGAAGATGCCCTCCACTTGTCTCTTAGAGTCATCATATGCTCTAATCACCACATCAAAAGGTTCCAAATCAAATAATTCTATCTTGATCTTGGAAAGTAGCTTTAACGGACACACATTCAGGGCAAAGCCATCGTCTATCATTACATTTCCAGTAACTCTCCCTTTAATCTCGGCTTTTATGAAAAGTGTCTTGGTGTGATTCCTTCCTTCGGGAGGAAGCTCAGCATAAGAAAAGGTGATAGTGAGGGGATCATGTTGGACTATCCCCATAAAATCGACCAAAGAGATGGATGATGAAACCAGAATCTCCACCATGGCTTTTAGCAAAGCTTCTCGGTGTTGCTTTGATGATACTAATAGGTCCTACATGCTTACATTTGCATTGGTTCTCTTCATTTGTTTGATCAGAGTGTCATCTTCTGTTTCGGTCTTCAGCTCATCCGACGAGCTTGCTTTTTCTTTCTCCTCTCGAGGATTAATCATATCTGACTGATAGATCCAACCACTTTGGGTATATGGCTTACAGTTTTGGCTTCTTCCTCTTCCTCACTACTCCATACATCTAGAGAAACGAGATGTACCTCCACCTCGTCATCACTGCCAACCCAAACTTGCTCACTCTGCTCCATCCATTGCTCATCATTGTCCCATACGTCAAGCACCATAACTTAAATCTGCTCTAACAGCATCTCCCTCTCTCTTTTCTCTTCCTCTTCTTCAAACTCGGCTAGCATCTCCTCGGGAGTCTTTCCAGACTCAACCATATATAAGTTCTTAAGAGGCGGCACGTTTCTAAAATTAGGGAGTGGATTAGTCCTCGTGCTAGGCCTTGATTTCTCAGGATTAGTAACTTTGCCATTATTGATCAGATCTTGGATCTCGTGCCTTAATCATAATCAATTATCAATTATGTGGCCCTTACTCTAATGGAAGTGACAATAAGCATTCTGATCGAAATTCCTTGGCAAATTTCCGGGAGGAGGTCTTGGCTCAAGTGATGATCATAACAGACCCATTGCTTTTACTTTCTCGAACACTCTAGAGAGAGGAGTGTCAAAGTTAGAGAATCTCCTTTGCAGCACATTGTTAGCTCTCAAATTTAGAGCGGTGGTTGTTGTTCTTATTGGTGCTTGGAGTCTTGGTGAACTGACTGGACCCATGGAACCCAGATTTATTGAAGTTTTTGGCACGATTCCTATACTTCTTATCCTCTTTGATCTTGTCTTCAACATCGGTACCCACTGCGTAAACTTGAGAAAACTCAGCCAGAGGCATATAGTACAGCTTCTCACGGAAGGTCGGCAAAGTCCTCTTGATGAATATCTTGATCTGCTCCTTGGTATTCGGACGGTTCCTCATTTGCGTGACCTTGGCTCTCCATCTAGCTATATAATCCATAAAGGTCTCGTCTTGTTTTTGCACAGTCGCTTCCAAAAAGGCTCGATGCCCATTTCATGGATCAATTATATAAAACGAGGATAGCTAAGCACTTCAACAAGAGAGTTCATCCAAAGCAACTTTGAGTAGGGATTTGGTTCTAAAACATATGCGGTCGAACATTCATGACCCGAGGGGAAAGTTCAAGTCTAACTAGGAGGGCCCATTCTTGATCAAGAAGATGTTTTCCAAGGGTGCAATGAAGCTATCAGACATGGAAGGCAATGAGTTTACCGAAACAATCAATATGGATAAATTGAAGAAATTTTATGTGTTGCTTGAAACATTTATGGCGAAGCCCAATTAATAAATTAACCTTTTGTGTTCTTATTAACTTTAAAGCGTGTTGTGATAAGTTTATGTTAATATGCAAATGTTGTGAATTTACCTTGATGATATAGAATAGCAGGAAATATATCAAACATTTTAAAGCAAAAGTCATTTCATAATAATTGCATACATTACATAAGTTGCACATTGGTTAGTACATTTCATTAGAAATCAGGATAAAATCATCTACATGTCAGGTCCTAACAGAAATCTAGCTGTCAGCAGATAAGCCAACTCTGAATCAGCATCAACTCTGGAATAAGCATGCAGTAAAGTGCAGTACAAATCTGAGGAAGAGGTACCGGCCATATCAGAAATGAGTACAATCGTGTGATTAGGCCAGGTGGAAAAGAGATAAGAATTGTTGTGTAAGAAGGCCACCCTCGAACCGCGTGTAATCAGGGACCGCTTGATGGCAACCGTACTGCCTGGCTACGCGGCTGAGATAATAAGCAAGTGTCATAGACAACCCACATAAGGGAGCACAAAGCATATAAGAGGAAACTATAACTCACTCTATGTACCACCTGGGGCAAGTCCATCTGACTCCCTCGGAAGTAAGATCCTGAAAAATAGTAGTCTAGTCTTCTACAGTCTCGCTAGTCAAACGACGTTGATGTCCGACATAAACTCATGGCTTCGAGTTGTGCTTGCTTTATTTCAAGCATGAGTTGATGAGCCTCTTCTAATTGGTCTTTTTTTGTTGGAGTTGGGATCAGAGGAGAGTTTTGGCCTCGTAGTCACTATTGGAAAGAACTCTTTTAGCTCGTTTTGCTTCCAACACCTCTCTTAAGTCTTTCGCCCTTTAGCGCTTTGAACGTCAGAATCGAGCCATGATAGAATATACCAAAATGGCTACAAGGAAATAGGTTAAATGATGCATGAATGAAATACAACACAATCATAGTAATTATATACAAACAAAGCGAACGGGAGTTGGGAAATCAATGATCTCCACCCTTATATCTCCCACTCACGATTCAAAGTCAAAGTCTTTTCTGAACCCTATGACATATTGGTTGGGCCCATAAACCATCATGGGGTTTTGGACCGATGCCTCTCGCATTTCATTATATGAATGCAACAATCATAAGTTATTAAGGAATTCCTAAAGGAAGGAGCTAGGGTCAACTACATGAGCTTTGGTCGGGTTTATTAAGTCTTGGGTTCCATAAGTGAGAACTGATTGTTTCCTCCCTCTACTTTGGGTCTAAGCAAAAGGTGATAACGGTTTGTGCCAATTCTTTTGATATACCAAATGGTACTTAACTTATGGGTGGTGTATATTAGTGGCAGATCCAAACAGTCGAGTAGAGTGAAAGGATCACAACCCCCAATATCACCTTTTAGGTTTAGGGTAGAAATGAGGTAAAGAAGAGATAAATGCACGAGTGATAGTTATAAGTACAAAAAAGTAATCTCAATTTGGAGTTAATATCATTATTAAAGATTGTGAACAAATGGACAACTTTTGGAGTCAACTCTCTTATTCGAACCAAAAATCGAAAATCAAAGATTCTGGGTTCGATTCCCAGTGGAGTCGTCAGGTTGAGGATGTGTGATTTTTCCAAAAAGGAAAGAATAGAGTCAAACAGGTTTAGTTGATTTTATTTAATAAAATGGTTTTCTTTATTTAACCCATTTGTTTATCCTCGGAAAATGGTTATCTTACTTTGATAAGAGTTTTATTAATTTTGGAGTCGCCACCCTTATTAGGGAAAATTCTCGAATAAGTTGATTCTTTAGAATCGACTAACTCGATTTTAAACCAGAGAAAGGGTCCGGGAGTTAGGTACGATGATGGAAAGATATTAGACACCCATATCGCCCGGTTAAATTGGCCTCCTCGTTGTCCAAAGATTCACAAGAACTTAAATAATGCAATTAACTACAAATGAGGTGAAAATACTTTTTCATGCATTTTTAGAAACCTATGTCAATCACGCATTTAGATAAACCATAAAGCATGAAAACATAATGCAAAACATTCACAAAGAAAGAGGAAGGAGAAAAGAGTTACAAATCATCCCTAATTATTAAAATCTACTCATTACCCTCCAAATTTCCTAAATCCCAAACCAATTATTACATATAAGCATTGATAGGAATCCTTTAAGGACCCTTTACACTTTGCAATAATATCACAATAAAGCATAATAACACATACAAACCTAAAATAATCACTATTCACAGAATAATAAATCGTACATCCCAACCATCATCATTCACACATTCATAAACTGAAGATATGATGCATGTTAGAGATACAAGATTAATGAATAAAGGGGTTAGCATAATAATAAGCATAAAGCATTAAACTAAAAGTCATAGAATAAAGGGCAGAATGATAAAGTGCTTGAACTGTAAAAATAGTAATTAAAAGACATGAATTTAAATGGTTAATCAAGATTTAATTAAAGCTCATGGTCTTGATGTTCATCTTTGAAGGATGAACAAATTCACCAATCACGACTCTTAATCTTGTTTTATTATTTATTTGATCCATTTGTGATCGAATACGCATCCCAGTCCATTAAGGTTGGAGCTTGGCCACTGGATCTTCGAATCGGGACATTTATTGGATTTTTATACATGCAGAGCTTCTGAATCGAAGGGCCTTGAGCCGCAGGGAGTTATGGCATGCGCCACATGCTTATGGCACATGCCACACGTAATGGCGTAGGGCCTTTCCCAGATCAGGAAAGCTTCCGGCATGAGCAAGGTAAAAACAGGGCAATCAAGGCTCATGTGGAGCGAGCCACATGCCTATGGCGCATGCCACACGTAGTGGCTTGCGCCACTAGCTTAGGCCACGCGCCACAGAGGCACAGAAACTCCTTTGTGGTTGATCCTAAGTTTCTCTCACAACCAGACCTAGAACAGCTGTAAACAAACACCGAAAAGGAAAAGAAAAGGACGAAGAAATAAATTTAAGGTTCTCAAAAATTACCTTTGAAGATTTCTTTGAAGACTAGTTCAAAGTGGATGAAGAAACTCAACTCTTTGACCCTTGATCCAATAGTCCGAGATTCAAGATTAAAGTATGTGTTTTTAAGATTTCTAGAATATGCTTAAGAGTTTTTGATTAAAAAAAATCAATGGATCATAATCTTATAACAAAGGGAAACAATGGTTTCCTTTGATTTCTTAGATTAAGTTTTAAAATTTCAAGAGTTTCCTTAAGCTATCCAAAAAGTCCTCCTTTTGCTCATCCGTCAATCTCTATTTATAGGCATTTTAGGGTGAGGTGGCCCCATTTAGGGCTAACGTGGGAAAAATACCACTGATAGCCCCTACAGTAGGGTCGGGCCCACTTCTATCAAATCGGACCAAGAGGCACGCAGAATGAGGCGGTGCACCGAAAAGTGTGCCAGGTGAGCCCGACGCACTTCTCGAGCCCGATTTCGTCGCGTAACACCCAGTAACCTAAAAATGTAAAATTAGTTAAACACATAGATAATCTCAGTTATGGACCATTAGTCCGAAAATCAAGGTGATTGGGAATCCCAATCCAGTTTTATATAAAAAATAATATATTATCACTGAACCTTTTAGCGATAAAATTTGAGCGTCTATAATGTCTATCTTAGTGAAGCAATTCATGATGATAAAGAAGGTTTTGGTATCTTAAAATGGTGGAAGATTAATTGTGAGAGATTTCCGATCCTAGGAAGAATGGCTAGAGATATATTCACCAACAGTGGCTTTAAAGAGTGCTTTTAGCAGCGGAGGAAGAGTGATCAACTTGTTTAAGAGTTCTTTGACTCCTAAAATAGTGGAGGGACTGATATGTGCATGAGATTGGCTTCAATCATCTTACTTAAACATTAAAAAGATATAGAAGAACTCGAAAAACTTGAACAAGGTATGTAATAAAATCAAAAAAATATTGTTTGTCTTATCTTATTCAATATTTTCGTTTGAGCATATATATTGATAATTGTTTGATTTTAATTTTCAGCTTTACCTTCGATTAGAGTCACACTTGGTGCTGTGACATCAAATGCGACTAGTTAGAATTTTTTTTTTTTTTAAAAGGTTGGCTGATATTTAATAAGTTGTGATCATAGTTTCATTATGTATATAGGCTCCATAATTATATATGATGAGTGCTAAATTATTCTTTTTCTAGTTAATAATTAATTTATGTTTCTATCCTTTTTTTAGGTTTGGAGAAAATGATGAAATTATAAACTTTTGGATTGTGGACATGTCACATGGATGTGATTTGATGATCAAGCTTGGAGTCATTATTGGCTTTTTGTTTTATCTTGTGAACTTGTTTACTTGTTAATTTATTGTCTTTTCTAGACTTTAATTATTAACGTATTTAATTTCTGGATTTAAAATTATTAATTTGTTATTGTTTACCAAATGCTTATGGATTTGAATTGTTAATTTATTATTATAGGTTATTGTTAATTTATTATTATAGGTTGTCGATTTTAATTTGAAGTAATGATTGAAATTATTTTATTAGGGAATTTGCAGCTTCTAAATTGGATGTGAAATTATATATTTTGGTTAACATTTAAAAAAATTGAGTCAAAAGAAAATTCAGATATTTGGTAACCGAACCAAACGGCAATTTGTGGTTCGGTCAAATTCGGTTACCAAATAATTTTGGTTTTTGAATCTGTTACTTTAAAGAACAATTTTGGTTTTTAATTTTTCGGTTTGGAACCGAACCGCCTGATTGCTCACCCTAGGCATATAAGTGGTCCATTGGAGGTGTGGTTGTGATTATTGAACCTTGATTTGTTGCGCACCTATGTATTATTTTAGGAAGGAGGCATTGTTGCTATTTGAGTATTGGTGGTATAACAGCCAACACAGAATCAGATTCATTTTTCAGCTAATTTTCTTTGCTCAATAAAAGAGCATACAATTCATCAAAATTGATTGAAGCATTTATGGCTTCAATCGCCCTTGTAAAAGAACAATATTCAGAACCTAATCCTTTCAAAATATCATTAATTAAACAATCTTCAGTGATGGAAGACTGAAGGACAGCCAGCTAATCAAAAATAAGTTTGGCTCAGCTGGTATAAGAGTTGATTGACTTAGATCCTTTTTTTCAAGTGCTTCATTTGTTTCCTAAGTTGCGTGATTTGCGTGTGTGTGTTCCAGAGAAGAATATAGTCTCTAATTTTATGTGACATCCCGACCCGGCAAAGCGATCCTAAGAGGGTGGGTAGTGGAGCGAAGCTCCTGGCTAGCTTCTAGGATGGCAGGCTAGCTAAGGTAGTGGAATGCGGGACACAAGAATGAATCAAATCATATATCGAAAAGGGAGAAATTAATCATTAGAGGCGCCTTTTGGTGGAATGGTTGGAGAGGTGGAAGAACTCCAGGGTTAAGCGTGCTCGCTTAACGGAAATTCTAAGATGGGTGACCTCCTGGGAAGTTTCCCATTTTACCTGCGAGACAAAACCGTGAGGGCGGGTGTATGTGTTGGCCGGATTAGGCCGGGGCATAACCCCGTGGCCAAAGCGGACAATTACTCTGGTAATTAGAGTCGGGGCGTGACAGTTGGTATCAGAGCCGAACCCCCTCTAGTAGATGTATGGTTCGAGGACGAATCACGCGAAAGCTGGTGGGCCTGTGACATCCCGACCCGGCAAAGCGATCCTAAGAGGGCGGGTAGAGCGAAGCTCCTGGCTAGCTTTTAGGATGGCAGGCTAGCTAGGGTAGTGGAATGCGGGACACAGGAATGAATCAAATCATATATCGAAAAGGGAGAAATTAATCATTAGAGGCGCCTTTTGGTGGAATGGCTAGAGAGTTGGAAGAACTCTAGGGTTAAGCGTGCTCGCTTAACGGAAATCCTAGGATGAGTGACCTCCTGGGAAGTTTCCCATGTCACCTGCGGGACAAAATCATGAGGGCGGTTGTATGTGTTGGCCGGATTAGGCCGGGGCACAACCCCGTTGCCAAAGCGGACAATTCCTCTGGTGATTAGAGTCGGGGCATGACATTTTACCCATCCATCTTTTGTTGTAGGCGAGCCGATCACTTGCGGCTAATTGCTTAGAGATTGGGGCAAATAACCAAGTTAGAACTAATTGATCTTGACAATACCAACGTTGATAGTTAGGATTAGCCTCATAATTGGAATGCTGGATAGATCTCAAAAAAATCTTGATATTGACCATTGAGAAGCTGCAAAGAAAATTTTAAGATATCTTCAAGAAACAAAAGATTTCATGCTCATGTATAAAGCATCTTATCCATTAGAAGTGATTGAATATTCGGATTCAGATTTTGCTGGATGCATCGATAGTAGAAAGTTAATGTTTGGCTATTTATTTCTCCTATTAGAAGGGGCTATATAATGGAAAAGCGTAAAACAAACTGCTGTTGCTTCATCCACAGTGGAAGTAGAATCTATATCTTGTTTTGAGGCTACAATTCATGCATTATGATTGTGGAACTTTATTTTAGGGCTTAAAATTGTCAACACCATTTCTAAGCCGCTAAAAATTTATTATGATAATTCCGCAGAAGTTTTCTTCTCCAATAATGATAAGTTTTCTAAAGGAGCCAAAAATATAGAGTTAAATATTTTTCCATAAAGGACGAATTTGAAAAACAAAGAGTGAGTATAGAACATATTAGTATAGATCTTATGATTGTTGATCCTTTGACTAAAAGATTACAACCAAAGGCATTTATGGAACATGTTCAAAGAATGAGTCTTGGTTGTATAGACGTTTGATTTTATGATATTTATTTTGACACTCTTGAGCTCAATAAAGTTTTCTGGATTATTTTGATATTTTCTTGTTTATTATAATTGTGTACACCTAATTGTTTTTAAACAAGAAATAAGAGTCTCTAATAAGACATTAAGTGGACCTTTATGATATTTTACATATCGCTTATAGTATCTATGGAAGGGAGAATGCGACTTAATAGTGTATGACCTATATAACTCGCATTATGTGGTTTATTATATTTATATAAATTATGATGATATTATGAGATTTATTTATGTTCACTTAATGTTTATATTATTAAATAAAGTTTTGGAATATTGGGCCAAGTGGGAGAATGTTGGGACGTGGCTCGAATATGTTGGCCATTATTCTAAATCCTATTTGGTTTTTAATTCCAATTAATAGTAAACTAAATCTCAACCATTTATTGGTTACTTGATGGATACACCAGATTAAACTTGTAGATACATATAAGTTGGTCATCTCTCCACCTATTAGGATTACAAAAAATAGTTATATCAAAAACTCTCAGTAACATAAAGTGGGCTTAGGAGAGAGAAATCAATTTTGTTAACAAAAGAAGGGTCTCAAGCAACTATGACATCTTTTGCTTCAGGTACACATTAACTCTTATACCTAATTACTTGTCATAGTTGTTTATTCATGATCCTAAAGTTTATATGCATCATAATCATTTTAGTTAATGTTTACGTCATGATTAAGAAAATTTAACAGATGCCTCATGCAGTCGCATTTGCAAGACTACAAACATACCCAGGTAATTTTACCCACATAAATTACAAGGCATGCCAGTTCAAATGGATGAATGCCTTGTTATTGAATTATAATGTTTTTCATTACATTGTACTCTATCAAATTGGATGTTCACTATTCTATGACTTATCCAAACTCAGTTTTTGACTCATATAAATTATATTATAAAACTTTATTATTCATTGGCCCCTGATAATTGTTATATTTTTTTTTATCCAAAATATGTTACTAGGAATGACGAAACAATTAACTTTTACGAATCTTTCTGCAACTAAGTGATTTTTGCACTGAACAAAAGCTCTCACTTTTGCACTCAATATGATTATATTTTGTTGTAAATAGTCATAGATTCATTGATCTTATATTAATGCATCCACAATGAGACTTCATATATTGATCTTAGTACTCTAAATAAAATAAGAGTTTTTTTTATTAAAAAAACATAGTCTTTTAGTTTGTGTTTTTGAAATAATAGTTTTTTTTTTTTTTTTGACAAAGTTTATTAATCAAAAGAAAGATATTTTAGATGGTTAAGTTTTGGATAAGTAAAAATATAAAATTGATAACTATTATTATTATCAATTAAGATTTTACCCTGAAGCATTTCTAATTATTTTAATTATGAAGTTAAAGCTTTTCAAAATAACAACATAATTCTCTCTAAAAAAAAATATAATTTAATAGTAAAAAATTATTCAAAAAAATATATAAATCCTGCTTGTGAAGCATAGAATTACAACTAATTAATCTATCTATATTTATATCTATCTATCTATAGAAATATATAATTTTTAAAGCTTAAATACTTATGTGGCAGTATGTTAAAATATAAAAGTGATGATGTGACATTTTATTTTTTTATTATAATAAATAATGGAGTTTCAAACTAATAAATCTAATTATAATTAATATATTTTTACATTTAATAAATATTAAGTTTTTATTAAATAGTTTTTATTCTATAAAAAAACTAATGGAGCTATAAAATAATTAATGGAGTTAATAAAAAAATAATTAAATAATGTAGTTAGATTAACACACTCACTCCTCATTTAATTTGAATATATGAGAATTTCAAAGAAAAAAACTAAATAATTAACTAAATATATCAATTGAACTATAATAATTTGTTTACAATAATTAATTGTGCTAATTGATATTTTAATATATTATTTGAGAATTTAAAAAAAGACGTATAATTTTATCTTTCATAATTTAATAAAAAGAATGCATAAGTAAATTATTTAAATTGAAGCAATATAAATATAAATTATAATAATTTTTAAAAATTATTTTCAATTTAATTTAAAAATAGAAAAATATATAATCCGCACGTCCCGATCCGTATCTATATGATTAGTTTTTATAATAAAGTCAATTAACACGAGATTACATGATATAATAAAAGGTGGCCTTTCCCAATAAAATTTAATTACACGATTGGACTAATAGCCACCATGCGATTATCACAAAAGATAGTCAATTTGCCTATTATTAGGGACTAAATGGAGATTTTCCAAGCATGCATATGAGGGAATGAAATTTTTTCCTCTGCATCAGTGACTCCCGTACGACGACCCACAGAATGTGAATCGTGAACCTCCAACATCTACACCAATAACTAACCCATAAACCAAAAAACCCTAATTTCTGATCTCTCCTCAAATTTTCACGTTAATTTTCTTTTTTTAAATGCATAAATTATTCTCTTCCTCTAATCTATTCTAAATTGACCTCTGAATCCTCCATTAGCGTTTCTGGTTTTCGATTTCTTAGATATTTCTCCCTCTTTCAGTGGATCAGGATCGATTTTTGGTATATTAGAGGTTTTAACAAGTGGTAACTGAAAGCTTTTGTTTTATTTGCTTGTCTGTGTGTGTTTAGCTGTTAATTTGCTTGCTAAATCCGAATTATTTTGGTTAACTAGTTTTCTATAAATGTTTTTATTTTTGTTGCTTTGGATTAATTGATATGCTTTCGAGGCTATATGTAATTCTGTCTCTATATGTCTGAGACGCCTGTTATATTCCTTTCTGCAATCCGTAGTGTCGGTCCTCAGTTATTAGGTTCATGGAATTATGGTTTATACAAGTAATGTTCATTTCTATGCATAAGGGCTTGTGCAATCTATGGAAATTATTTAAAAAAACAAAAAATTGCCATTCATTGGCAGATATATTTGCTGCAAATTTTGGTAATGCTGGTCTTTTTTTTTTTTGCCCCCCGTAGAAAGTTCACTGTAGTATCCTTTGAGTTGATTATCTGTGTGTAATGGGTGTGTAGTTCTTATTGTAACGTGAATGGTGGTCATTATGTAGGATGGTTTGAATAATTATTGGAAGGTCATATAACTATGGGCAGCAGTGATATGGATAAACCAGTAAAGGAGAAAGAGGCAAAGACCCCGGCTGCCACTACTGCACAGGTCTATTTCTGTGTTTGTTGAAGTTATTACTTTTCGTTTTAAATTATGTATGTTTACCTGTCCAAAGTGAACAAGTTTAATTCTTTGTTCTTCAGGAGCCATCTTCGACCCCCAGCACTGCCACAGTAAATCCTGACTGGACAGGTTTTCAGGTTGTGTAAATAAGGATCTTCTAGAAAGTAGAAATTTCTGGGTTAATGTAGTACTGATATTCTTACATGTGCTGGTTTTTCTATGACAGGCATATTCTCCTATACCTCCTCATGGGTTCTTGGCATCAAGTCCCCAAGCTCACCCATATATGTGGGGGGTCCAGGTATTGACGGCTTCATATTGAAATTTAAGGTTTAGGCATCAATTATCATTAAAACTAAGGCATGAAACCATAAAGTTACTAAATTTGGATGGTTATAGCTGATGTTAAATACCCAATTTTTGACACTCAAAGAATAGTGATTAATGTAACAAAGCTTTATAAATATTTTATTTTCAAATGGAATGAGTTTGACTAAGGCATTGGCGACCAAATGACATTCTTTACAGCCAAAGTATTTGTGAGTGTCTTTCGATGAGCTTCAGCATCACTTTTTCACTGACTGAAATTGTTAATAAACCTAGCTCAATGTTTTTTTTAATGAAGATCATATTACTCACTATAGTTTGTTGCAAAAACCTTTGCAGTTCATTCTTTCACTAGTTTAGGGTTACTTTGATAGATAAATTTATCTACGTTTCCATGTGTGCTGCAGCATAATGCCTATTCAATTTGGACCCTTTGCCAGGCATGTCTGACTCTACATTGATTTGCATAACATGAGATTGAAACTCAATCTTTAGCTTTTTCAAATGGTTTGAGCTAGATGCAATTCATAGCTTGAATTAACCTGGCCATCTTCTGAAGTTTCATTGGTTAGCTAGTGTGTCACATGTCCTTGCCAGAAAACCATCCTTGAATTGAAGAAAACATCTATTGTATAAGATGATTTACTTATTTTCAGTGTTGGTCTTATTGTATCTTTCAAGATTAATTTTTTTTTTTTTTTTTTTATTTATTTATTTATTTTTTTTTAGGATTCTGTAATTTCACCTTCTTGTTGGAAATTGGTGCAGTTCTAATATAAATTTTTTGTTGCAGCATATTATGCCTCCCTATGGCACCCCACCACATCCATACGTTGCCATGTATCCCCATGGCGGCATATATGCTCATCCGTCGATTCCTCCAGTATGTTTTCCTCTAATTTTTTACTCCCCCCCCCAAAAAAAAAAAAAAAAGTTGCTGCTTTTTGTTCAATTTCTGGATTAATTCAAAGTTAACCTTCTTGTCTTGTATAGGGGTCTTATCCTTTTAGTCCTTTTGCAATGCCTTCTCCAAACGGTATTGCTGAGGCGTCTGTAAGTTTTCTGAACCAAATTTGTCTTTCGGTTATTGCTATTGACAGGAATTCTCTAAATGCCTACTTAGAAATTAACTCAAAATAAGTTTGGTGTAGGGATATACTCCTGGGAGCACAGAAGCAGATGGAAAGCCATCTGATGTGAAGGAAAAATTACCCATTAAAAGGTCCAAAGGAAGTTTAGGCAGTTTAAACATGATTACAGGGAAGAATAATGAGCTTGGTAAAACAACCGGAGCTTCTGCTAATGGAGTTTATTCGAAAAGGTAATGTTGTTGGACTTGCAGATGATTGGAATACTTGGTTGGTGAGATAATCGTAATATTCAGTGGTAGTTTGTGCCTACTATTTCATGGGCCGTAAAGGTTACAAAACTTAGTGTTCCAAGCTACTGATTCATCCACCTTTAGTTGGAATTTTGGATGCATAGATAGAATGGAGGAGTAAGATGAAGTATATTGCAACTACAATATATTTGTTATGTAATGAAATGCTACTTGTTGAAGGAGTTGACTCCTTCCACCTGTCTAAATCTTGTGAGATCCTTTTTAATTAATTTAAACTGCGAAAACAGTGGGGACAAGCTGATCCATGTTTCCTTATTTTCTAATTGTATTGACTTATTGGTATTTCCAAATACATCAATTAACATTGGAATTATTCTTGATATGTAGTGCCGAGAGTGCAAGTGAAGGCACAAGTGAAGGAAGTGATGCAAATTCTCAAAACGTAAGTGCTATGCAGCTGTGTTATATATCTTGAATTATATTTACTACCTTTGGCTCCATTCTATTTGCTTCAGACACTTCAAAGGTGGATTTTATGGTTTATGAACTTTTATAACTCATCTTAGAGCCTTAGTTATGCTGGAGGCTGCGGTTGTTTTTGCATGAACTTTCTTATTGTTTTGATTAAATAACATAGTTTATGTTCCTCAAAAATACTTGTGGTGTGGTTTTGCAACTAAATGTACAGTTACAATGACTTCTGAGCATAAAAATTCAGTAGGAGTCAAGGGCTATCCCCCTCCTCTTCCCCCTTCTTTTTTCTGTCAGTTGTATCTTTTCTCCTCATGAAACCTTTCTTTTTCATATCATTTTATCTTTTCTAACCAAGAAACACGTATATTAATGTGATGATAATATTTTTTACATGTAGCCTTGTTATTTTCCTGTTAACGTTCTCATTTAGCACAATGTATGGTATAACTTAATATTGCAGCAGTGAATGAAAGACTTATTCTTATGTGAAGAGGAAAATGTTATATTCTGCAATAAGGGGCATAGCTAAAAGTTATGTTGTGCAAGATTAAGCAATAAGTTGTGCCAATATGTCAAGATTAGGAAAGTGAAACTAATTTATGTCCAACTTAGTCTTAAATTTACCAATCATGGTTAAGTCTAGTCTAATTTCATCTATTTGGTTTGGCCTTTCTAAAGCATTATGCTTTGGAGTTATGTTTGTCTATGTCATCATACTTCATTAAATGACGTCTTTTCTAGTAGGACCAACCTAACTTGAGTGATTGGGAGGATGAGAAAGAGAAATGAAGTAAAATTAGATACAGGAAGAGGAATGAGAAATATAGCAAGAGAGATTTCTCTGGAATAACCCAAGATTTAATATGTTCCTTATACAGCTTGTACATGCTTTTTAAACAAGAAAGTAATTGATTAGTCACATTGCCACTGCCAGTTGCCTAGCTCATTAATCTACCGCTTTGCTATCTCATCACAGTCTACCATAAGCTCCTGCTTTACATTCCTAATATTACTCCTTGTAGAACAACCTTGTCCTCAAGGATGAATTGTTGTGCTTGAAGTAGCTGTTAATGTAATTTGAATTTCCATGCCATGGTTATGTGTGCGCTCTTATGATTTCCCACAAGCCATATACTTGCATATCCTAATTAGTCTAGAACTAGTAGTCATTAAAACAAAAATGGTGATATGTCCTGCACACCAACAGCCCTCTAGATTTACAATCAAGAAAGAAGCAAGAACAAACTTCGGCCACTGATTACAAATTTTGTCAATTCTGCGAACATCTTATTGGAAAATACTTTGCCATTTGAGAGAAAAGTGCATTTTGTTCCCTTGTCGCATCCACATCCTAAAGTTTAGGAATTCCAAACTTCCCTCAAGGACAAAAAAATATCCAAAATCACTAGCTGCCACCGTAATTTCATGATCACTATGCCCTTATAAGTATGTCTTTTTGCTTAATTATCATTTTTCTTTCTTACCTGCCTAATGCCTCATTTGTCAAAAGTGTTTTCAACTATAAAAATCAACCATATTTGTTCCATGTTATACCATCAAATATCGTCAGGAGTTTCCACAAATTTAGCATAGGAATTTTACCATCAACATCTCAAAGTGAATAGTTTTGGGTTGACTGTGGAGTCTTGATCACTATTATCACCTTCAATTGATAGATTCAATATGAATTTACGGTTTTCAATTCCTATTGGATTCGTTTTTCGGTTCAGATCCTTGAAATGAGAGAATTTCTTGCGTGTGGAATAGGCAGGAATTTCTTTTTTATTTTGCTTTTTCTAAAACGCCAAAAACTGATTGCTGATCGCAATTCATCCATTTTCTGTGTTTTTGTGAAATGTTGTGTAAACCTAGCTTCAAGCATCAAGTTACTGCTCCATATCCTCGAGTCAATTCTCAATTTGTATGGCTTACGTCTTCATTATCCATTGTTGATTTTGATTTTAGAATGAATGGGTTCGGAAGAAACCATGGAGTTGTATGAAACAAGGAGAGGGCAGAGGAGAGGGACTAGAGGAGAGGAAGAACAACAGAATGTAGAGAAGCTGTAATATAGGATCGAGTCCTGTGGTATTAGGACCTCACTTGACTTGAGTGATTAGGATATGACAAATAAAGGGAAAAATAAAGAAAAATTAGAGACAGGAAGAACAGGAGGAAATAATGAGAGATATTCTGATAACAGAAGCCATAATTAGTTATTATCATTTAGCCTTTACATGTTATTTAGATAACAGAAGCAATAAATTATTGACAGCTGCCAGCTTAGTAATCCACCACTCTACCATCAATTTATCCAAAGTCTTTTCTATATTCCTAGCATTTTTGTTCTCAAGATATCAAAAAAATTCTGTTTAAAAAAAAATATATATTTCGCAAAAGATAGTTTAGAGCAATATATTTATGGGTTACTTGAATTTTATTCAAATATGAAGATATTTT
This sequence comes from Jatropha curcas, assembly GCF_041381405.1. NCBI lineage: Eukaryota > Viridiplantae > Streptophyta > Magnoliopsida > Malpighiales > Euphorbiaceae > Jatropha > Jatropha curcas. Next base: position 20,006,244 of record NC_143161.1, read on the forward strand.
CTATTTTTCTTGATCCTTCAAATAATCGATGTGAAGAGAGGTTAAGGGCATTAAGAACCTCCCATAAGAGAACATCTTTATCTTGCTTCCAAACTAGTATATCCTTTTAGGCTTCCTTTTCTTCTTCTTCTCCTTTTTTTTTTTTTTTTTTTTTTTTTTTTTTTTTTTTGTGAAAATAACTTTTCTAAGTAAAATAGTTTTTAAGAAAATCACTTTTTTTTTTGTTGTTTGGTTGTAACATTGGAATCAAGTAGAAATTATTTATTTTTGATTTGAAATACTTTCTAAGAATGTTTGACCCAACAAGAGTGTCTGTTTTCCTATTTATCGTGGCAAAATTATCATTTTCAATTGACCATTGCAACAAAGGATTCTTGGTGGTGGTTGATAAAGTGACGGGTCTATGTCTTTATCGTTCTCTAAAAGATTCCAATTTTATGAGTTTGTGAAAGTCTGGAAAATGATTTAGTATCGTGTTAGTTTCCTTTTTTTTTTTCTTCCCTTTTTCTGTCTTTAAGATAACCCAAATTATTTCACAGTCAATGAGTTTATTTTACTGGTTTTCTTGAAAGTATTTAAAGAACAAAAAACTGAGATAATGAAAACCATAAACTTGTTTAACTTATAATCGCAGATGGTTTTTTTTTTTTGTTTTTCTCTCCCAAAGTTTAAAAAGACTTGCCGTAGTTTCTGTCTCCTACCTTTGTTCTTAAATCAATGATTTTGAGGCCAAGAAATTCTCTTAATTGATTGTTCTCTTGTAATCTTAATATCTGCTTCCATTAAATCAGTTATCAAATTGTGGATTTCAATCAGGTCTCTTCCACAAACTCATCACCCTTTCTCTCTTTCCTACTCTGTCTTTTTTCCTCTCTCTCTCTCTCTCTCACTTCTTTTTTAATCTAGAATAGATTTATTATATAATTTCTTGATCTTTCTCTAAAAATCACATATACCAACTACAAAAGGGACAATTTAGTTTTGGTGAAGATGGGTGTGTCTAATGTCTTGATTCGTCCCTTGATCTCAAGAAGACAGCAAAATATGAGAAGATTGGTCCATGGTTTACTTTCATGGTGGGCAGTGGTGATTGATGATAATAGCATTGTTCAGGAGAAAAGAGGGGATGAAAAGGATATGGAAGGAAAAAAAAGATATGAAGGGTTTTGATTGAACACAAGTAAAAGGAACAAGAAAGATTAGAAAATTGTTCTTTAAGAAAACAAAATCTAATGTTTTAAATGGTTGGCAGTTCTTTGAAGGCTAAAAACAAAGAAACAGCAGAGTTACTGAACACCCTTAATGTATTGGCAAATTGTTAGGACTTGATGTGCTTCCACAGTGGTAGGCACTTATTTCACAACTGAGATCTCAAAGGCTAGAAGGGAAAACGATAATATTAACTGTCAAAGAAGAAAAAGAGATAACGGGTTCTAAATCTGTGGTGTCTTAGGAGTCACTTCTGTAGCTTTTTGACATTTCTTTGTTTTTTAGTAGAGCTAGTTTGTACTTTGTAGGTTTTGGATTGAAAGGAATTTTAGTGACTGTGTGATTCACATGTAGCAGGATGATGTGGCAATTGTTCAAGAGTAGGAAGTTTGTTTTTGCCATTAACTAATGTCATTGCTGAAATGTGAAGCTCCCACTTTTTCTTTTTTCAATTGAATGAAATGCTATTGTAGAAACTCTATGTGCCCTTTGGAGGATTTGGGGGTTGTCTTTCCAGTGGAGACTATTGAAGTACTAATTTTCAACAAAGTGGCTTCCTTGTTTTTGAATAAGATAGTCCCTTTGGCTTTTAGATGAGAGTGTTTAAGCACTATTCAATATGATAAGAGGGAGTTCTCTGCAATTTTTTGTTTCTTTATTTCTTCTTTGATTTTAGGAGGTTACCGTATTCTCCAAGTTATTAACCTCATTCTTTGTACTTAATAACATTTTTTTTTCTTAAGAGTGAAAGAAAGATCACTTTGGGGAAAGAGAGAGCGAGAGAGGGAGAGAGATAGAGATCACTTTGGAGTCGTAGAAACAAGAGAGAGTGCACCATTTTCTAATAGGGACGAAGGCATAAGGTTTTTTTTTTTTTTTTTTTTTTGTAAAGATAGTTAATATACATTTGATATGTGTGCATGAGAGATGTCTTGGCTTATGTTGCATGAGCCTACTGGGACTTTGCCGATTTTCCTAGAGTCAAGTGTTTTTTAAACATTTTTCCAGATCTAGGCATATATCAGAGATAGCATGCTACTTATCCCAAGTAAATTTTTTGCCTTTCAGCATCATATGGGGACAAGTTTTTAGTTATGGGTACGAGGCACTTTTTTCTTATTTCATTTTCTTATTTTTACTGATGATAATATTTTCATATGTTCTGATTTCCTTGATCTTTCTAGGACTCACAAATGAAGTCAGGCGGGAGGCAAGATTCTCTAGAAGGTTAAATTGTTATACTTTTCTTTTACCCTGAGTTAATTGGTTTTTCTTGTTTATTATTGAAGAATTTCTATTTCTTCTATATTACAGGTGATGCATCTCAGAATGGTGGGTCTGTGCATGGTCCTCAGAATGTAGGACAAGGTGCACCTAATACAATCATGAATCAGACTATGTCTATCATGCCAATACCTGCTACTGGTGCTCCAGGAGCTATACCCGGTCCCACAACCAACTTAAATATTGGAATGGAGTATTGGGGAGCCCCACCTTCATCTACTATCCCTGCAATCCGCGGGAAGGTTCCTTCTACTCCAGTTGCTGGAGGGATAGTTACTACCGGATCTCGAGATACTGTTCAATCGCAGATTTGGCTGCAGGTTAATCTATGTTCATGATTTTTTCTTTTTCATTGTTTTCCACCATCTTTTATAAATTTTATGCTCCTGAACTTGCTTAAACGTGATTGTGCTAATTAACCATGCAATAACATGTCCTTGCTGTTTGGGATTTTGATGGGAAAGATAAATCAGTTGTTTTTGAATTGGAGTTTAAAAAAATAGATCTTCTGTGAGCATAAGGCTTTCAACTTTCTTTCCTTTTTTTTTTTTTTTATTTTTTTTTATTTTTTGAGGGTGGGGTGGGGTGGGGAGGGGAGGGTTAGTCAACTAAGTTTTTGTCAACTTTTCTCAGTCCTTACTCCATAGCATGGTATATTCATGTTTATATAGACTATCTTGTGTTGTGTTATGATCACCAACCTAGTGCTTAAATCAGTTTTTTGGATTGCCAACCTTGAATAACTAGATTTCAGGTTGTGTTGTGCTGATCGATAATCGAAACAACATGGTCATGAAGCAATTTCAGATTTTGTCATTTTAAGAATTTGAATTTCATTTTGAACAATTGGAAAGCACCTTCTTATGGACAGTTGATTAAAAATAACAAGCATTTGGGAAGCTGTAACGTAGAAATTGAGCCTTTGATTTTGTTAGATGTTTTTGTCCCGCTCAATTGATGTCTATGATGTTATTGCAGTACATAACCATGTTTATTGCCGTTTTCTATTGATATGTGACTTTGCGAAAAAATAGTTTTTGGTGTCTTTCTTTTCATGTTTCAGCTTTTGTACTTTTTTGGTGTCTTTTAGACTTCATCTGCCATGATATATTTATGTTGTGAAATTGGTAAAGGGTATGTAATATGTTAACGCTTGCAATGATTGGTGACTTGTGGTACAATGCACTAAAACTTTCATTTGCGTCTAAGATTCTCATCTTTTGTTAGAAACCTCTCTTCATAATTTCGCTGCAATTCCATATTGTTTTTCAAATGTACACCCTCTCGCCTTGGAAATGCTAGTGCAAGAATGTTGTTTTGAAGAATTATACATGCTCGACCCTTTGAAAAAGAATTTGAAGTTTCTATTGAAAAGATTGAAAGTGGAAAAGAAGCTAAAAATATTATGCAATTATAAAAAATTGGTTCTAAGTTCATGAAAGTAACTGCACTAGGAGAAAAAACTAGAGCGACTTTTGGAGAATCCTATGGAATGGGAAAAAAAATCTAAAAATATAATGACAGCCTAGAATACAGATGGAGGCAAATAAGTCAGATAAGCTAACAAAAGCTAGAAGTTGGCGATCGGAGGGAATGCAACAATATTGAAATGACAAAAAAGTTTTGTAATTTCTTTGGGAAGAGAAGGTTAAACTTGAAAGCAAAGAATTACGTGTTGACAATGCTATTACTAGAAAGTTAAAAGAAATATTGTTTGTAAATTTTAATGATTCATTTCAGATCCTGAATTAATTGTCATGCTAGTTGAGATTTTTCTCAACTTGCTACAATTTAACTGGCATGAATATGGTTCCTCTAAAATAATGTTGCCCTCATTTCTGTTGAGTTGATTGGCACTTTGGTGAAAGAAAATTTTCAAACTACTGAACTTTCAAAAACAGTTGCCAATATGAGAATAAGTGTTGCAGAATAGAAATTTGGTCCCATAGGTTAAAAGAAAGGGACGAAGAAGTTTGTATTGATAGAGGGAAAACCCACTAAAATGCCCCAGGTCATTTTAATGGTTAGGCCCGTGAGTAAGGAATTGAAAGAAAAGCTTATCTTATGAAGGCTTAAGGGCAAAAAATAATACTTCAATTAAAAATTCTCTGTAATTTCATCACAAACTCTTAATTTTGGCAATTTTATACTACAACTTTCAATTTTTGCAATTTTATCACTGGGCGAAATTAGAAAAATTTGTTGACATTGCAGTTCCAAATTTCTTACTTTATTGATTTTTGTTACCATGTCCAAACTTGTGTGTGTGTGTGTGTGTGTGTGTGTGTGTGTATTCTTTTATATATTGATTTGAGCAAATTCCAATGTGCCATATCAGCAAATCCTGATTTTTGTTACTTCATTGATTTTTGTTACCATGTCCAAACTTTTGTGTGTGTGTGTGTGTGTGTGTGTGTATTCTTTATATATTGATTTGAGCAAATTCAAATGTGCCATATCAGCAAATCCTGACATAATTTCACCTGAAAAATTGGATCGGAGATGGAATTTTAAAAATTTTAAAGGGTGCTACATGAAATTGCCAAAATTAGAAGTATGTGGTAGAGTTATAAAAACTAAAGTTGAAACATTCTTTTGTAGTTAAGCCTTTTACGATTTAAAGAACTCTCTCGCAGTCAGGTCCAAAAAGTCAACATAAAAAATAAATAAATAAACCTCTGCAAAAAATAGATTGGAGTGTTGCTAAGTAAGATGTCAAGCAAGTTAAGTTTGAGTTGTTGTTAGATGATTGCCAAGGAATTAATTTTATTGTTCCAAATAAAATCAACATTTGAAGTGACTTTTCAAGCATTGTAATTGTTACCTTCAACTAAAATGACATGTGCAGAAAATGGTTTTCCAATCTAAGAATGGAACTGGAGAAATTGTAACAACACTTCAAAACTTGATGTCTAGTTTTCTCCTACTGGGGGAGAATAATACAAAAATGAAAGAAGTCCATTTGAGAAATTAGATTAACAGGTTTGTTTGGTTTAATCCTTACAATATAGTAATTGGGTAATCTTAATAAGAAGTAAGAGAAATTACTAATGTTACAATTTTCTTGGACCAGTTGGGTGGTAATGATGAGTAGGTAAACGAGTGGCAATTGTTCCTTTCCATATTAGCTTAATCATCATGAGGCTGGTGATACTGGATTTGGCAATACAGTTTTGCAATTGCTAGATCATGGCTGCTTTGGGCATAACAGAGATATCATTGTGATGCATCTGATATGTAGCAATACAAGGTGGTACACACTGTGCGTCACCAATAAATTATGGATAATCTGGAATGTGGATAACTTGAAGTTTAGAAAAAAAAAAAGGGTTTCCTCAATTTAGAATTTGTAGAGATTTTGGAAATAAAACTACTAAACTTTTATTTCTTACGAATTTGGTTAATTTGAGAGTATTTAAGTTTTCCCAAATGCTTTTTCATAATTTTTTATTTTCATATTTATTTTGTTTACTAATTTTATAGATAGATATAATACACATTTTTTACTCGTCATTTCCCTTTTAGCTAATAATAGCACATTGTATTTACTTAACTTGTTTTAATATTGATTTAAGTTGTATTATGAACTCTAAAAATGTATTGCTCCCCAATATGATTCCATGCTTTCAGATATGGTTTGATATAATGGCACTATGTCCATTACTGATGCTGTTGTTCAAAACCCTGTTGCTGGGTCTATACATGGTGATTTGAAGAAGTCTTCTAGTTTTAGTTTTGCATTTGGAGTTCTTTCCTGTAAAGGATTCAGGATTAAGAGTAAAGTACTTGGCAAGTTAAATGGTTGGGTCATCTTGGAATGGAATAGGAATAAAAAGGGATGTCTAAATCCAGAAAACTTATTCCAAGGTAGTTGGTTGTGTTAAGAATTATACTTGGAAAGTAAATGTAAATTCAAATATAAATTGAAGTTATTAAATTGCAAAAATATCAAGAAACATTTCGAATTTTTCATGATTCAAAACAAAAATTGGAATCCTATTTCAAGAATTGTATTCCATTCCAATTCTAACTAAACGTGACCTTAGAGGCTTAAGATTGCTTTTGATTCTATAAATACCTACACTTGCATTTTTTTTATTTTTATTTTTATTATTCAGTTCACCCAGTGAATAAAATCCTGTTATAATGTTTTCTGAGTTGTGTGATGCAATTCTGATCCCAGAAAATGCGAGGTTTTCTTGAAAGGTTTATCAAGAGGCTTATAGGTTTATTTTCTTTGGTTTATGAATATAATCAGGAGGATTATCATTTTATCTTCCAATCTTTAATTTTCTTTACTTTCATTTACTGCAACCGTAGTTTCCAAAAAGTTATTTTCATTGGACATACCATACCACATCATAGCGTCTTGTAGGCTGCACTTATATCATACGACAGTGATCATATACTAGTTTTTTTTTTTTTTTTTTTTTTTTTTTTTTTTTTTTTAGGATGAAAGGGAGCTAAAGAGACAGAGGAGGAAGCAGTCAAACAGAGAATCTGCTCGCCGTTCTAGGTTGCGGAAGCAGGTAATGAAGTGTAACTCATAATCTGATGTCTATCTATTTTCCAATATATGTCTGTTATTGATTTCATTGCGGCAATGCATGCTTTTGAATCAGGCTGAATGCGATGAGCTGGCCCAACGTGCTGAAGCCTTAAAAGAAGAAAATGCCAATTTGAGATTGGAAGTAAATCAGATCAAGAGCGAGTATGAGCAACTTCTTGCAGAAAATGCATCTCTCAAGGTGATGTTCTGTTCCTCCTTGGGTCTTTTAAATTTGATGAGTTCATGATTATCTGGCCACTATGAATATGATCCATGGACAACAAAGAATACCTTGCAATGGAAAATGTTATTGTTTATTTCTAGTTTGCACTCCATTTTGGCATTTGATTTATGATGAGTTTCATGAGTCATGACATCAAGACAAAGCAAGAAGTCTTTCGGCCATTAAACTTATTCCAACATTGTTATGAGATTGGTCCAAAATATAGTTTAAAGTATTATTGCTATTATGACATAATTTTGGTTGTTAACTGCAGGAGAGACTAGGGGAATTTCCTGGGCATGAAGAATGTAAGGCTGGTAGGAATGACCAACAATTGAGCAACGATACACAAAAGAACGGACAAACAGAGGTTGTACAGGGTGGTGGTGGTCACTAGGATTAGCTACTCTGTTTGATTCTGCATTTTCAGGAGCTTACCCTAACCAATTAGCAACAGGAATTTCTTATTTTACATAGCTTGTAGTTTAAATTATCAAAAGCTGATGTTTAAAGTTGTAGGACCTGTGCCTCTCATACCCTCCTAAATTTCATATTCAGTCTCTACCTGTAACGGTTCCAACTAGGATAAGGATGGTAAGCAGAGTGATATTTGGGTCATACCCCGCCTTTTGAAGGGCTGTATTTAACTCCACTTCTTACTCTTATACATAAACTTGCTTTCTTGAATTTCGCTTTGGCGATGTGATGGGACTCTTTTGTTAATGATAAAGCAAAACTTACTTAATGATGTAAAGGTGTACTAGATGATCAGGCCACTACACCAATTCCCAATTGATTCTTTGCTTCAAATCGGGTTAAGAAAATTTAACGAACTTAAATAAATTTTTCATGACTGCCAATTAACCTAGGCGTTCCTGTAGCTAACTATATGTTGCTGATTTTATAGCACATTGTTCTGGTTCTCTTTTTAAACGTTTACAGATTTCCTTCCCCTTCCATTTTAGTGCATGATGTGTCCATCTGCACTACAATAGGGTTCAATTTGGAAGATGCCTCCTATGTTGGTTACGGCCGATCCCAACATAGGAGTCTCAAATGGGTGTTCCGAAGTTCCAGAATTGACTCTTAAGGCCTAACTTTTGCTTTTATATCATCTTTGTCACGACTGTCACCTTGAACTGGATTGGCACTAGCATTTGGGTAGGTTTAAGGTCGTCAAAGTCCGTAGTAAGCTTGAAACGTCTCATGCATATTCATCTCACATTATGCATATTCCTATTCACATAATTTGCCTCAAGCCCATTATAATCATCACATCGTTTTAATTTGGGTTCACGAGGCCCATCTCATTTCAATAAATAATTCATATTAACATCATTATGGGCCCATTTTATGATATCACATAATATTAAATTATGGTTGAAGATCTTGAGTTATAAATCGCGAGTGAGTTTCTAAGATTTTGAATTACTTTTTGGTCGCCAAATTTTTAGCTGGGATGAAAAGCACACAACATTGTGAAGGTATGAGTGCATATTTAAATCGTCTCTTACAAAGTCCTTTGAAATCATGAGTTTGTGCAACAATAGGAACGAGGCCTCGAAGAATGAGAAATAAAGAATTGAAATTAGATTGTGGTGGTAATAACATAGTTTCAGTTTTGCTAGTATATATACTAGAGCTTTATTTTTAAGCTATGTAAGCAATTAAAATATGAAGCTTACAGGTTTCTATTAATTATGGAAGACTACTGGTATTTCTTGTTGTCACCGTTTTTGAGTAATGAAATCTGAACACTTAGTGACAATTCCCTCCACTTTGATACTCGAGCGATAAAATAAGGAAGCAAAGGCCTACTCTCATATAATGACATCCATATCATAAGATAGTTCAACTATTACTTCATTTATTAGATGTGGTGCTCTAAATATGTATCGAAATAAGTTAAGATAGATTAAGGATATCAAAGTGCAAAAGGTGATTTAGAAAAATTAACTAGTGCAGTTGAAGAACTCTGGATTAACCAAAAGGTAATGGTGAATTATGAAGTTAACCTAGAGTTTCTACAAGAGTAATTATTCATGCCCACAAAGTGTAAAGACCAAGGGTAGTAAAGGTGAATTACCATATAATGGTAAGAGAATTAGGTGATATGGTCATTGTAAGAATGTAGATCACAAACTCGCATAGGCTTATAGTTTATTAATAATTCAGTGTATATTGCACATGGAAGTAATAATGAATTAGAAAATAAGAAAGAATCATCATCCTCTTTGAATATATAGGTCTTGGATGTATTCATCTTCTCCGGTTTTAATGCAACAAGAAAATGATGAATTACCGACTAAATGGTCTCTATGGGTATTTGCTAATAAAATCAACTGAAATTCAATCGGTCATCTAAGTTATTAAAATTATTAAAATTAGGGATTTCAGTCGCTTAACATATTCCTTCTTCTTTCTATTAGTTCTCTATCTTCTCCCGTTTCCTATAGTTGTGATGTAGGTAGAGCCCAAACTCAAGTATCCCACTGCCGATTATACTTCCATTTCCATCGTCTAACGCGATGAGTTGGTTCAGGGATTAGGTTGCCGATTACACCTCCATCGATTTCTTCCTCTTAACTGAAGTTGCAGGTACTGTGACTGCTCTTTCCTTTTAGTTTCTAACTTTTTTCTCTTTGTTTTGTTTATTGTTTAAATATGCTCTCCAACTTCTAAGTCTCTCCATTTATCTTTCTATGTTTGCATTTTTGAACAAAATATAAAAATGACAGGTCTGAATAATGGTTTAATGTATTACAAATGTGATTTGAGATTTTGATTTTTCAGCTAGTTTTCCCTAAATAATTGAACTCCAACTTCTGAAATCTCTCCATTTGTTTAGATTTATTATTCCAAAGAACTCCAAATTGTTTATATCTATGATTTATGGTTCTGAAACTTACTGCATATTATAATAGTTTTTATTACTTAAAATTTAAGAAGAAAATGTCTCCAAACTCGAAATTGGAAATTTTCTCAATTCTACATGCACCAAAATCTTCAAAGTTTGGTATTAGGGACCATATTCTTATCTTAATAGATGGCAAAGTGAAACGTGTTTGTCAAAATTCGAACTTGTGCTTTTTGTTTGTCAAAATGTGAATGAGTGTAGGTTTCAATTTTCATGGAAACTGTGTAACTGTATATATTTTATTGTCTGTTTTTAGTTAACTATTAATCAGTGTCAAATTAAGGCCAAAAGAGCGAAATGATTATGTATGACTCTGATTATATGTATCAAAAATCGAATATAGTTGTATTAGTTTTTGTCTAATTATCTACATCCTTAGGCCTTGAAAATGAGAGATTAAGAAAATGAAAGATATAAAAATGCTGCCAACAACAAGTCACTTGTAACATCTGCATCAGATGAGGTGTTAGCTTACCTTAGTTGAATCCCACTTCAGCTAAGCACAGGTTAGAACTGATGGGGCAAGTCTTAGACTAGCAGAGGGCTCTTTGAGGGTGATGGATAGTCATTATCAGGAATAAATCCGTGCGGATTGGACCCAAAGCGAACAATATTTTGCTAGGTTTAGGATATTACAGAGTCACTAATCTAATTTTAAAAATAATACCGATAAAGTGGCTAACTTGTTTCCATTATTTTTAGATTTGCCTAACCCATATTTCATTTACCAAATAAAGTAACTAATTTATTTTCATTTGTAGTGCAGGACACCTAACCTTTTGAGGAACTTGCTTTTTGTGATTAATGGGTTTAGGTTCAAATCTTTTACTAATTATTCTTGTTTAACTTACTAACATTGATTGCATGCACAGATTTGGTTTATTTGAATCCACTCCTTGTTTATTTGTTTATTCATTTATAATATGCACATGTTATTTATTTAACTTTTTGTCTATATTCAGAGGACAGTATTGCAGAGAATTGTTTGGATTTTGGTAATCCTAGATTTCTTTATTTTGCCTCAGACTATAAATCAAATGGCTTCAACATTGTGGTCGTAAGGAGTAAGAATTAGAAATCAAATGCTTTCGACATTTATAATATGCACATGTTATTTAATATTCAACATGAAAGGTTTAATGAGAATGTGACAAAGTAGCTACATCCCTTATTCTACAACACCTTATTCATTAATCATAATCTTATATGCAGTCAACATAATCTTATCCAGATCCTACTGCTTCTGTTGCAATCAAAATAAGCAAAAGTCCCTAAAGCAAGAGAAAGGGCACCGGATGATGCCTTGAAATTGTGGAAGGAAAATGGGTTTTCAAGGTAGCGAAACTGCGGAAGGCAAGGCGGAGCAAACAATAAGATAGAAAGATATAATTTTTTAGAAAGATGAGAGGAGAAATCTCTACATATTTCATTTAGAATTCAGCTTTATATAATAGCTGAATAATACAAAATTACATGATTGAGTTTTACAAACTCCTAACACGACGATACTCTTACAAGACTAAACTTACAAGTAATGATTTACCATCTAAAACAAGTTAAGAACTGGTTAAACTAATATATAAGTAAACACAAAACTACAAGCAATATATCAAAAGATAATTATTAGATTTCCAAGGTCAATCTCAGTAGGTCTAACACTCCTTGATATTTTTCTTGGACACCTTGAGTTTGCATCTCAAGTCTTCAAATCTTGGCATGGGCAAGGCTTTTGTCAAGATATCTGCTAATTGAATTTTAGAATTGCAATGAACAAGCTTGATTTCTTGATTTAGCTTGATTTCTTGATTTCTTTCGGTTTCTCTAGTGGAATGATATTTAACTTTGGTGTGCTTTGTTCTCCCATGTTGAGTTGGATTATGAGATATGGCTATGGCCGATTTGTTATCACAATATATGATAGTTGGCTCCATTTGCTCCATCATCAAATCTTGTAAAATTTTTCTAAGCCATAAAGCTTGATTTGTTGCCGTAGCTAGGGATGGCCAAAATTCGATTTTCGGAACTAGAACCGTCAGTTCCGAATCGGTTCGATTTCAGTTCCACTAGTTATGGAACCGTGAACCGACAGTTTCCAAAACCAGTCGGAACCGACAATTCCAGTTTCGGTTGGAACCGTCTGGAATCGGTCGGAACCGTTCCAAACCGTTCAGAATCGGTCGGAACCGATCGGAGAACCGGCCAGAACCTTCAATTTTGGAACCGTTAAAAAACCGGAATCATTCAGTTTCAAACTGTAACCGGAACAGTTAATTTTCGATTCAGTTCCAGTTCTAAAAAATTTGGAATCGAAACCGTCAGTTCTGGAACCTGGCCACGTAGCATCTGCAACATACTCAGCTTTTGCTATGGATTGAGCAACTACTTCTTGCTTCTTTGAATTCTAGCAACAAGGATTGGAGCCAACAGAGAACAATCAACCTAATGTGCTCCTCATATCGTCCAAACAACTGGCCCAATCATTGTCAACATACCCTTCACGCTTTAAATTTGACATTTTCAAATACCAAACACCAAGATCAATTGTACCCTTAATGTATTTCAAGACTTTCTTTGCTGCTGCCATATGAAATTCACTAGGAGAATTCATAAATCTTGAAAGTAAACTTGCTGAAGACAGTAAGTCAGGCCATGTAGCAGTCAAATAAAGCAAGCTACCAATTAGACTTTTATAAAGAGATGCATTAGCAGGTTTTCCACCATCATCTTTAGATAATTTTTCATTTGAGGATAATAGAATAGCTAAAGACTTGGAATTTTTTTTAAAACATTGAAAGCCTATTTTTATTGAGAAATGAAGATACCAGCCTTGCATTGATGAACCATCATTCCCAAAAAATAATTCATCAAGCCTAAATCTAAATCTCATATTCTTGCTCCATATCTGACTTGAATAGCCACAGCAAGTCTAAATCACTTCCCTTAACAAGAAGATAATCCACATACAAAGAGACAACCAAGATTTTCATTTGAACAAACTTTCACATAAAGTGTAGCTTCATTTTCACTCTTCCTAAAACCTTGACGTAGTAGATAATTGTCAATTTTGCTATACCAAGCTTTAGGAGCCTGCTTTAAGCCATAGAGTGCTTTCTTAAATTTGTAGAATTTTTCTTCTTGTCCTTTAACCAAGAACCCTTTGATGAACATAAATCTCCTCATGAAGTAAATCATTTAGAAAAGCTGATTAACATCAAGATGAAACACTTTCCAGCCATGTTGAGCTATAATTGCTGAGAGTAATAAGATTGTGTCATGTCTAGCCACTAGAGCAAAAGTATCTCCATATTAAGAATAACCCTTTACCAACAATCTTGCTTTGTGCTTGAATATAAAACCATTAGGATTTAATTTTGTTCTATAAACCCATTTAACGCCAATCACATTTTTACCTTTGGGTTTGGAGGTGAGATTCCCAGTCTGATTTTTCTCAATCATAAAGATCTCATCTTTCATAGCATGCTGCCATTCTTCAAATTGTGAAGCTTCATCATAAGTGACAAGTTCTGATTTTGCAAAGCTATTTCTTTCACAAATTTCGACTATAGGCTTGGTTTTCAAGATCGATGAATCATGTTCTGAATCATCAAATCTTCATTAGCAATTGGGAACTTGGGTTTTCAGCTTCTTCCAAAATTCCTGGTTTGGAGATTTCTTGAGATAGAATTGAATCTTTCTCAATTTTTTTTGATTCTAGATTCTGTGGGTCTCGTATACGTATGACACAACTCAAGAGGGGGGGGGTGGATTGGGTTTTCTAAAAATAAAAATTTACTTTTCAAAAACAAAATCAGAGTTCTGTTGCAGCGGAAATAGAATGCATTTGTGAGAGTAAGTTATTAAGATTATAACTTCCTCACAAAGCTCTATGCAGAAAATAAAAAGACTGTGTAAAGAGCAGCTATTGATTAGAACTGCTTCACAATATCTTTAAACAAACTTAGAAAATTGATTAGAAATCCAAATTGTGAAATATACTGAATATAGAAGAACAGATTAGAATTTGATATATTTATAATGTAGAAGTCTAGAGTTCTAATGTTCAATAAAGATAAAGCTTATTAACAATAAAACAATTAACAACTTAGCATTTCTAAAAGATTAACGGAAGTGTAAATAAAATGGTATCAAGCAGAACTTCAGAAAATAAAAAGAATAACACAGCGATTTATAGTGGTTCGGCACTAACTCGCCTACATCCACTCCCCAAGACTCATATTGAGATCATCCACTATGTTATCTCTTTTTAAGGATAAGAGACAAACCAACAATACAAGACAATAGATCAACACCTAGATCTACCCTTTGTCCCACTAGATTTTCCAAAGGTTCTAGTCAACCTTAACCTTTTCTGTTTTTGCAGAGAACAGAAACTCAAATCAAGACATTAGAATCCCACATAAGGAGAAGGTCGCTTGATAACCTATTTCACAATAGCTTTTAACCTAAGCTATTACATAAATGTTTTTCAAATAAAAACTTGTCTACAATAGACTACAAAATTTATATAGACAGAGAGAAATGCAAATATAAGCACAGGAAAAATAGAAATCAAGATTAGAAAACCGTTTTAAAGAACAGAACTGTTTTTCAAAAGATGTTATAAAATTTTCTTTTCTCTTAAAAGTATTTTGTGAAGCAATAAGATGAAAAGAAATAAGGGGGTTAAGAGCAAGTTTTGAGAGATTAAAATATTTGATCAATGGACTTATACTCTTAAAACAAAAACCCACGTTTTTACAAGGGAAAGACACCTTTTATAGAGAGGGATGTAAATTCCATTTTAGAAAGTAAAATCTCTACTTTTAAATAAGAATAGTGACTTTCCAAAATTATAAGATACGGAGATCTTGTTGCCAAAAATTCTTTGAGTCAAAATATTTTCTTTTAAGGTAAGCGAATAAGAGTAAGATTTTAGACTTTCCTTAAAAATAGTTTTCGAAGATAAAAATCTTTTTTGAAATATTTTATTACTAAAAATGATTGAGACAAAATCTCTTTCATTTAGTTAATCAAATAAAAGCAAGATTTTTATAGAGATAGTTTCTGAAAATGAATAAATCTTTTTCAAAAATTTGTTACCAAAAATGATTGAGACAAAATCTCTTTCATTTAGGTAAGTGAATTTAAAATCGAGATTTTTGACTTTTCAAGGATATTTTTTAGAAAAATATTTTTGAGGAAGAGAGAGGAAATGTTTTTGTACTTATAAATGAATATTCTCTCTATCCTACAAAAATCCTAAAATGCTAACCACTAAAATCTTCAATGGTCTTCATGATCTTCAATTATCCTTAGTTTTATAGGAATTTGCCCTTGTTTATTATTTTCTATATTTAAACATAAATAAATCTGCATAAAATAATATTAGCACAAATAATTAAATTTATTTATTTTGCTTAGTCATCAAAATCTCAAGATAAAATTGACCCTTGAGCCAATAGATTCCACAAAGCATCTTCATCAGGCTTGATATCTCTACAAACCATCATTTTCTTAGTTTGAACATTAAAAATTCTGTAGCCTTTGGATTGAATAGCATATCCAAGAAAAATGCAAATTTCAGCTTTTTTTTTTTTTTTTTATCTATCTTGCTTCTTTTTGTAGCTTGTACAAGCACATAACGAAGGGAACCAAACACCTTTAGATGATTTGCTGAAGGTTTTGAACCGCTCCATGCTCCAATTGGAGTTTTATCTTTACCAGACCTTGTAGGAAGTTTATTAAAAAATAAATAGCTGTATAAGTAGCTTTAAACCAAAAATTCTTTGGTAATTTTTTCTCAAACAACATGCATCTTGCCATTTCAACTACGGTTCTGTTTCTTCTTTCACTCACCCCATTCTGTTATGGAGTGTAACTCACTGTAAGTTGGTGATTGCATGCCTAATTCTTCATAAAATTTATCAAATTCTTGTGAAGTATACTCCTTCACGCTGTCAGATCTCAAAGTTTTGATTTTATAGCCACTTTGAGTTTCTACAAGAGCTTTAAACTTCTCAAAATTAGAAAGAACTTTTGATTTGTTATTGAGAAAATAAACCGAGCACATTCTTTGTAAAAATCATCAATGAACAAAATAAAATATTATTTTTTGATTGAGTGAGGGAACACTCATAAGGTCACAAACATCAATATGAATCAGCTCTAATTTTTCATTTGCTCTCTGAGAGTGATTTTTAGGAAAAGAATCTCTATGCATCTTCCCTAGTTAACAAGCACCACACACCTCACTTCTCAAGTTAACTTCAAGAATGTCTCTTATCATTTCCTTAGATTGCAGAAATTTAACAGACTTGAGGTTATAATGACCAAATCTCTTATGCCAAGTCCAAGTATAATTAGTTTTCACATTATAAGAACATTTTGAAATTGAATCCCAAGGAAAACTATTGCCTATCATATTAACTTTTGCAATTTCAACATCATCAGGATCATAAATGTTGCATATTTTGTTTCTAAAGAGCAAAGCATAATTCTTGTTCAACATTTGAGCAACACTCAACAGATTCTGATCTAAGCTAGGAATGAAAAACACATCAGCAAGAAGCTTAGTACCTTTGTTGGTGTGGAAAGCAACAGAACCTTTCCCTTGAGTTTCAACTAGGTCACCATTTGCTCGCTTTATTTTAATTTTGAAAGATTTGTCCAAAGTGCTAAATAAGTTTGCATCTTTAGCCATATGATTGGTAGCACCGGTATGAAGAAACCAAGTATCGGTTGAATATGAGCTTTAAGTGTGAGAAGCCATAAAGAAGTGTTCTTCATGCTCTTTTCCATCTTCTACAAATTTTGAATGCTGGTTGTGTTGTTGATGCCATTTTTTTCTACAATATTTATCGATATGCCCAATTTTGCTATAATTACTGCACTTGGCCTTCTTCTAACAATTTTTTCTCCAAGCGAGTTGTTTTTTTGGCAAGTTGAACAAGGTAGAAATCTGCCTCTTTTTTCATTTTCTTTGTTGTCACCTTCTCTTCTATTTTGATCCCTTTTATCATGAAAATTCTGTCCTTCATTACTTGTAGAAGCTTGCCCTTTGTTTTTATATTTGGCATAAAAAGCACCTTCAATGGCATCTTCTTGTCTAATAGCTCTTCTTTGCTCCAAAGCTTGAAAAATGTTAACAAGTTCTAAAATGGTGAGTTGAATGAGGTCCTTGGAGCCTTCAATAGAGGAGATTTTAGCTTCAAACCTCTTGGGTAGACTCACAAGAACTTTTTCAATAATTTTATTGTCGATGAGGTCTTCTCCAAGCAATTGAATTTGATTTACAACGTTCATAAGTCTGTCAGTATACTCTTTGACAGTTTCAGATTCTTCCATTCTTAAAATCTCAAACTCTCTTCTCAAGTTTAGGACTTGCATTTGCCTAGTCCTATCACTTCCTTGAAACTCTTCTTTGATCTTAACCCATGCTTCCTTGGTTGTATCACAAACCATGATTCTTGCAAAGATGGTTTTTGAAGTACTCGAATGAATACAAGAGAGAGCCTTGCATTTTTTTACAAGTTCTTCGCTATGATTGTTCATTTGAGCAAGTGTTGGATTATTGGGTAAAGGAGGAGGATCTCTACCCATCTCAACAACTTCCCAAAGATCATATGCCTTAGTATAAGCCTTCATTTTTACATCCTAAATTAGGTAATTCTCACCTGAAAATACAAGTGGTAATTGAGCTGATGGTAAAAGCCATTAAAGGAAATTTGAGGTGTTTAAGGTCTTTTGGTGAGGTTTTCTTACTTGTTTTCTCTCACTTTATTAGACTCTCATAGCTCCTCAAAGGATTGAATGCTCTGATATTAATTGTGGAAGACAATGGCAGAGCAAGCAATAAGAAATCGAGATATAATTTTTTAAAAAGATGAGATGAGAAATCTCTGCATATTTCATTTAGAATTCAACTTTATATAATAGCTGAATAATACAAAATTACATGATTGAGTTTTACCAACTCCCAATACAACCATACTCTTACAAGACTAAACTTACAAGCAATGATTTACCATCTAAAACAAGTTAACAACTGATTAAACTAATATTGAAGTAAACCCAAAACTACAAGCAATATATCAAAAGATAATTATTAGATTTCCAAGATAAATCTCAACAAGTCTAACATAAACATGCATAGTTGGTGTTAATCTATCATTTCACATCAAATTTCTGCTTTGAGCAGTTTTTGCACATAATCATTAACTCTAATTGTAAAATTATACAGCCAAATAATTGCTGCTCTAGATCTGAATCCTGGATCTTAGTCAAAGAAATTTTGCCACTACTATCATCTTCAAATTCGTTTGCTATCTACCCCCATTATCTTCGAGTCATTTTCTTAAGAAATTCTTGTGCTTTCTTTCTATTTCAGGTGGCAGTCTTGTTGGTTAATGTCTAATTTATCAGTGCCTTCCTCTCTTTCCTAAATTCCTTAAGCCTCGCTTTATCTATTATTTTTTCACCGTCAATAATGATGTTAGATGGATAAACTTTCATTTGGATTTGCTAGGGTAACTTGGAAATCCTTTTTAATGCAGCCTTTTGCAACCTGCATGCACAATCTACAACTTAGGAAAATGGCAATTGGCTTGCAAATTTCAGGACCTTGGCTACGTGAATTCCATGTTTGAATCTTTCATTGGAAAATTATTATTGAGCCATTTTATGGTTTGTATTTTAGACCTTTAATGTGTTTTGTGGGAAGATGGATGCAATTGTCTTTATATGGTACGTTTTGAGTCTACAGTTGTGTTTGTGCGAACAAGTGGGATCTAACTTCTTTCCGGGAGTCTAAGATACGACATCTAGATATTACCTTACTTTTTTCTTCGAACAATTCAGGTTCTTCCTTCAAGAACTCATCCATGCATGCAGATGAGTGCATTTGTAGGTCACATCTTAAGTGGAAAAAGAATAAGTAGTAGCTAGACTTTGTTTCAAAAGAATAACTCGATAACACCATGCTCTTTCATGCATGTAGGTTGTTTGTTGGCAAGCAAGGCAAGGCCTATGGAGTATATAATATTATGACATTACAATATTATTATGGATATTAATGTATAAAGCTATTATAGTGCATGTTTGTGATATATGGAATGACTTTTTTGAAATACAAATAAATGTTATCATGGGTTTTAATTAGCTTTTTAAACTGAAAGTGTGAAATTCTACCTTTGCATGCTTTATAAAACATGTGTAAATAAAGGATTTTTATAGGTTTTAATTATCATTTTAAAGGGTAAAATTTTCAATTATACCTAAGAACTATTTTCTGACAAAGTACTGACTAAATTACTAATACAATAACGACTAAATATAGACAAAATATTACCGACTAAATGTCACGACCAGTTACCTAGGGCCGGATCGGCACTATGACCTTGGTAGGCTTAAAGCCACCGAGGCCCGTAGTAAGCCAAAAATATACCGAATAGATTTTCTGTTGAATAGAAATGGCCTCAGGCCAATATTATCACCAGTCAAATATCATAAGTCTTGGGCTCATTTGGCTCGTATCATCATATTCAATAGTAATTCAATTTCCAAAGTTCTTTAGGCCCATATTAATATTTACATAATAGGATAAGTAATACATCAATAATTTCTAAATTAATTATATATGACTATCGTAATTGCAGAACAATCTAAGAACTTGAATTTTCAAAATATTTATCGAGGTATCTTCTGGACATTTGATGACAGAGGACAACGAGATATTAGAAGACTTGTAACCTAAAAAAAATATTAAGGCAAGAGTGAGTGCCTAAACTCAATGAATAGGGTTAGATAACCCTCTCACCCCCACACAGTCACACAAATGCGTATATAAATAAATCTAGTCATCCGACTAGTTATATAATCATGCAATCATTCACACAAATGACAGAACAACAACAATTACAAATATTAAGACCTTCACATAATCACATCAAGTGGAAATTGATCAGTGATGTCACCAAAACCCCCCGACGAGCCGTCCCACACATGGCCTGCCCTCTCATCATGTGTGCACCAGGGAGTTGATCTCCCATACATGACCGACCGGTCTCAACCTCACTTGACCAGCCCTCTCATTTTTTCTACTCTCTTTTCTTTTCCATACCAACAGGAGGCCACCTTGCGGTTTTCCATATCATATTTCATCAGATGCACACGGGGGCACCGATCTGCCCTCACAAACCTGTGGTGACCCATTTCATCCCAATTCCACACAAGCAAAGCATTCATGAAGTACATCACAACTAATCAAACCATATTCAATAGCAACAAATAATGCAACACAAATTAACAATTTACTAAGTAAATGTCTAGCATTTAGCCGTATATGCATGGATGCAAATGCAGGTGGATGATACGAATTATCCAACACTACTCACTGTTCTTCATTGTCCTTAAAAGGACTATCTTTATTATTGCACTCTTCCAACTTTTGTCTTGACATTTTGGAACTTTATAAACATCTAAAAAAAAAAAGAAAATTCTAAATAAGAGTTATAATTCGAGCTCGTATTCATTTATTAATTTTGGTTACTAGTCGCTTAGCTTAACTTATTGAACTAAACACCACACACACACACACACACACACACACACACACACACACATATATATATATATATATACAGTTCCTTTATTTATTTATTTACTTTAATTTATAACTTTTAATAAAGCTTCTAGTTATTTGGTAAGTAATGTTTTATAATAATAATAATAATAATAATAATAATAATGGAAATAGTAATACTAAAATTTTTAGTCGTTACGACCTATTAAGAATATAACTAATTTTGTTCTTTAATAAGTGTTTTGCCAAAAATCCAGCAGCATTTCCTCTATAAATTGGACTATCCAAATTTTATATATCGCACATATCAACACATAGCCCATCCATCGGGCAAATTCTTAATCAAAGCCCATCCTCCGTTATGTCATCATTAAATCAATTTAAATCAATTTATCCACACCAGTAATTAATCCCAACTCAAAGCAAATGTATTTTCACGAATTCAGTTCATACCATGATAATATATATCTAATTAACAATTTCTATTAAAATACTAGCTTCCCATTAATCTCTTACTAGCACTTAAGGTACCAAACATGATATTCTTACCCCATAGCAATCTAGGTTCGTAAATTTCTGACTTGGATTAACCAAGTTAAACAATTTTCTAACTAATCACGACTTTTACTTAATCTCATCAAATAATTGTAAAATAAGGAAATAAATTTAAATTGATTTCTAAAGGAAAAATGCAGAATTGGGTTATAAGGTTTACGAATACAAAATTGGATTACATATTCAGAATCAACGTGAAAAGGAGAAGATTCTGCCTTTTGGAGCCTAGTCGGAGCGTCGACGGCCGGTCACTAGACCGCCATGCACGATGGTCTGAAAATCCAACTAACCATCTTTGTCACAACTCGTTACCTAGGGCCGAACCGGCATTAGAAAACGGATCATGAGAAAGATGGTATCAAAGCAAAAGTTAGGGCCTTAGCAAGTAATTGCGAACATAGGGCTTCCATATTGTCTAACACAATTTTCCTTCTGCTTTTGAGCTAGCATAAAGGACTTAAAATTCAAATATAAAAGAATTAAGATTCTGCAGTTTTCTAATCCCCTCTTGATGTTGGGATTGGCCATAACCAACAAGGGAGAGGTTCCTTGGATTGAATTCTGTTTTGGTGCAGTGGACGCACTGTGCACTAAAATGGTTGCAGATCCATAATTCAATATAATAAGAAAAATGAAATTGTGAAACTTAATTGTATTTGTAAATATTGATATTTTAAGATTCCCTCATAAAGCTTCGGAAACACAGGAGGAATTGGAAGGAAGTGCAGTGACCTGATCAACTAGTGCACTCTTTCCAATGAGGGCTGTGTCCTTAACTTGATGGACTTAGAAAAAGGGATGGTTTAAGCAAAAGTCCTTTCATAGAAGAAATAACACAAGTGTTATTATCATTGGATAGGGAGAAAGAACAAATGAGTAGACGGACAATAGGGATTTTGATAAACTACTGAATACATTTTGAATATTATAATAAACAACTAGAACTAAATAAGTGCTTAAGGTTCCTTATGATGACACAAATGTCCAAAAATTTAGAATTAATGAATATGTCGATGATTTAAAGCATCTAAGACTTTATTTTATCATATGAACAAAACTTGAAATTCTAGAATTATTTCTCTTTGGCTCGTTGAGTTTCTACAGTTGGATGTGCCCTAAATCTTAGTTTAATGGACATGATATCTTTAAATTATAATTGTTTAGTTTAAGAAAGAATTCTTTGTCTAATTACTAATGGAGAAAATGTTTGCTTGAGTTTCCTAGCTAAATGAATTAGCATTTGTGATTTAGAAATTTTGATTGATGGCATCTGCCACAAAGACCTAATGTTTGAAAAAGTCATACTTAATCTATTTTGCATCATATGTTGTCTACATTTATCACATAAACTAGAGTCATGGGTGGACCTAAAAGAGTAAATGAAATTTTAGACAATAGACGATCAATTTACAAAGGATTAGAACTAAAGGTGAAGTGAAACAACAAGAAATGGATTAATAATGAGAAAGGAAAATTCTAAGGTGAATAATGCTGGAAAGTAAGAAAGTGATGATTGAATCAAACAAAACTTTCTTTGGACTGTCTTCGTATATAAAATGAAGGATCAAAGACATAATTAGAATTTTGATACCTAATGAAATTAGAAGAGAATTAGATATTAAAAGTTAATATAAGGGTTAACAAATGAAGAAAATTAATGATTTTGGGGTTTGAAACGCTATTATATTTGGCAGTAATCTGAATATAATAAAGGATAGAGGAGGATAATATTTGTACAATTGAAAAGTTACTTGTCAATTTAGTTATATCTCTTAGAGAATAGAAATAAGGTGGATATTAAGAGTTCAAATGTTCATAAATAATAATTTTACACTGCATTTTAATTTAAGTTCTGTGAAATTTTTAGAAAATTATAGAATGCCTTAGAATAAGTAGTTAAAAATATATAGTTAGATAAAAAGAAATAAAATATTATTGAAGGTAAAGTGATGGAATACATATATTATTGGAGATAAGAAAATCATTTTTAGGTTTAAAATAGTTATTACTGCTAGTGATAACTCTAATAGAATATTGAATGGATAATTGATGACTTTATAATAAAACCTATTGGTTGATTTAATTGGGCCTTTGAAGGATGAATGGAAGGTGAGTTTGGAGAATCCAATGATTCATAAGTAGTAAATTTAGGATTTAGAAAGATCAAATGTAGGAAGCTACTGAATATCTTGTGATAATCAAATGGATGACTGATTCAAAGATTGTGATTGTCATGATGAAAGAACTTAGTACTTATATTCAGAAAGGGAGATAAATTCTCTACTTGAAAGAAAGAGGGGGAGGTAGAGTCGGTGATCGGGAGGAGGGAAATGGGGAGAGAAATGAAATTTTCTCTCTTCTTCTGATCGGTTATAAGTCCTAGTTCGGTCGAAATCAGATTTTTCTTTGGTTTTTTAATGATTTGATTCTATTTCTTGATGGTTTATATGTGGATTTTGATTTATTCCTATGATTCAATTTGAGATGATAAATTTTAATCATTATTTAAAATTGTTCTCGATTAAATTTAATTTAAAACCTTATGAAATTAAAATTTCAGGTCATTTCACTAAATTAACGATAAATTTTATAATAAATGAATACACATTTGTTGATAGAATTATCGGTAAGTAAACTACCAATAGACTAAAATTTAGTAGGAAAATTTTTGCGACAACTTTACCTATAGAAAAATTCTATCAGCATTCAGTAGGTAATCTAAATTACCAACTGATATTCAGGATTTACCTACTGAATTTTTAGTTGGTAATCCTAAGTTTTTTTTGTCGTGGATATATGCATTCAATCAGGATGCTCAAAGTACTCAATCTTTTGGAGGAAACTTTAATGAATATGATCAACACTAAAGGGGAAACCCATTGATAGGAAGCAAAAAAGAGATGTCTACCGAAAGGATTGGTATGCATACCATATAATATTTTGTTGCTTAGATATTTTCGTTATTTTGATTGTTAATAATCATATTACTCTAATTTAAGTTTTTCTAGTGCAACTTGTGACTATCCAAAGCATTTTGTTGATGCCTAATTAAGAATGGTAATCACTTTTTATATCACTTTGTTTGTAAAATACATTAAATTTTGCAGCATGTATATTTGATTCATTTCTTATAGTAGTTTTTGTTTCACGTGTTTCATTTCAGATGGTGTTTTAGCTTATATCAAGTTTGGAAATGTTGTGACATGTAGGGGACTCTTGTTAAATGTCTTTAAGAATTATCGGTGTTGGAACTAATGGACGAATACGCCCATAACTAGTGTTTTAACTCAAGTCCATTAATAATAATTAATGTATTTAATTATTAATAATATTTAAATAAGTTTAAATATTATTCTAATTGGTTACAGTAAGAGAGTTTGAGTTGTCAGATTACACTAACTGGTAGCAATCCAACTAAACAAAAAGGCAGGAGAAGACGCTCTCCATTACACTTTGAAAAACAAAATAGAAAAAACTCCCTCTCTCTCTCTCTCTCTCTCTCTCTTTGTTCTCTTGTTTGTGTTGCGAAGACAAAAATGCTTTTAGATTGTGGACAAGGGGACCAGTTCGTTAATTTGTGATTGCTTCTACAGTCAGCAAACTGGTAACATAAGGGTAGAAGTTTTTCATCTGTTGCAGTATCAAAGGTAGGTATTCGACCCATCCACTTTTACATATCATGTATGAGTATATGATCATGTGATTCTAACATTGGTATCAGAGCCTTAATGCCTTTATGTTCTTGTTTGTATATCAATTGAATTGTTAGAATTGGATATTAGACATATTTAGGTGTAAATATGTTTAAATTAATTGTATAGATTACAATCTTTTTTATGTATATACTGTCGTTTTTTTTATATATGAAAAATTTAGTGAATATACTATCATAAAATATTTAGATCTGTTCTAAATGTTTTTCTAGAATTTTTCCAATTTTATTTTGTTTCTAATCCATACTACATATAAATATGAGAATAGGGGGAGAATATGGGATTTTCAATATCGCGCTTAATGAAATTTGGAATATCTTAAAATAACCTTAGGCGTAGCCAATTAAAAAAATTACATTTTATTAGTTAGTTGAATATAATTTATTAAAATTATCTATATATATATATATATATATATATATATATGGGAATAGGAGGGAGGGGGATAACGAGATCGTTTTACGTGCCACTAGGACTATTTTAGTAAAAATAAGCCCAACTTGATTTTGGGGCCCACCAGTGGCACTTGCCACCTAAGCCCTCAAAGATCACCTCATCTCCCCATTTGCCTATAAATAGGGCAAGAGTTTAAGAGATGGGAGGAGTTTTTTTTATCATAGAGGGGAAACTCTACCATTTTCATTTGTCAACCTTTGATTCAAAGCTACACTCTATAGTTCTAGCTTGAATCAAAAGTTCATTTATTTTTATTAAAATCCCCTTGTATTTTGTGATCAAATACCCATAAACAATCTCATTTAAACAAAAACTCGAATTATTCAATAAGTATTAGAACATTTGGATTTCTTGGTTCATTCTTGCCAAAGTTTTTGGATATTCTCCATAACCAAATAACCCCTAAGAGTTCTTGATACGAAATGGCTACCACTCAAACATAAAGCTCAAGGAAGCATGGAGAACATCTAAGTTTCTCACATCAATAGAAGCACATGTTGAATGGGAACATGAATTGGTTAGCACGCCCGTGCTAGATGGCACACCCCAGGCCGTGCTTCCCTCTGACTTTGAAGCACCCCCGTGCCAAATAGCACACCCAGGCCGTGCTTATCCCTGACTCTCACGAGGGAACTCCTACATTGAAGCACGCCCGTGCCAAATAGCACACCCAGGCCGTGCTTATCCCTGCCTCTCAAATATTAGTTAGTTATTTTTGAGTTTTTGCTTTGCTAATGGGTTGGGCCTCCAATATTTTGGCCACCCTTGAATAATTAGCCTTATTTTGTTTAGATTTAGTCAATCTTTAGTAGATTTGGATTAGATATCCAAATCCTTAAGTTGTTATAATTTTGTTAGTCTTATCCTTAGTTGGTTTAGATTTGCTAAATCCTACTCCTTAGCTAACTCTAAATCCTTTAAGGATCTGGACCTCTTAGATTAGTATAAATAACTTGTTATTTTGTAATTATAAACAATTATTCAATGAATTAAAGACTACTTCTTCATGCTTAGGCGTGTTCATGTTTTTAGAGAGTGTGAGATTGCATTCTTCTAATTGCATCAAGAATCAAGGTAAACTTATCAATTCTTTGTGGCGTTTATCTTATTCTTTTACTCTATTATTGGTGTTCTTGCTTCTTTAAGCTTTGGGTGCCATAGAGGGGAGTTTATTCTAGATCTTTGATCTCTTCCAAAACTTGTCATTGAGTTCATGAAATTTATTTTCATTGGGTTCCGCGTCAGTTCTAACTCTTCTTCTTCATCTTTTTCATCCTTTTGAGCATTGAAAATGCCTCCTTTTCATTGGTTGTGAGTAAGGTCCTGTGATCAGACAAGTTGTGTGGCCTGAACTGCAGTGGCGTATGCCACACGATGGAGGCGCCATACCACTACATGTGGCGCACACCATTGTGGTCAGCTAGACAAAACAAAATTATTTTCTAGGCTTCTAATCTAGGCAAGACTCCCGCACGCCACTTCTAGTGGCACATAGGTCTTCAATTCATGCCCCAAAATCAACCTTCAATTCCCCCACTATTGAGTTGTTTTCTTTTCTCAATGGTCCAAAAAAAAAAAAAAAATCATATCTCTCCTATTTGGACTCTCTTGAAATCATACTATCCACTCTCATATGGAAGGACTAACTATTGAGATTTATAGAAAGAGAGCCACTGATCCATTCCAATATTAATCCACGTATTACTATCATTTATTCTTATATATATATATATATATATATATATATATATATATATATATATGTATATGTATATATATAGCCGTATTTGTGGTATCCTCAACCTAGAAGTGTGAACCTAAGAACAAAGCATTTAAATGGAAAATGATATCGATAACTTTGATATTTGAGGTGATGAAATGGTCTTTAAAGAATGAATTATGAGAACTTAATGGATTCAATGGAAATATGGTTCAGAGAAATAATACTTTATTTGCTCTGTTCAAACTTGAACTCTTCATTCTCTCACCCAAATCCGATAAAAAAAAAAAAAACTCAGCCTCTATACCATATATGTTATAGGTGTAAACCTCAAAGGGGAAAGATATTTTTCAAAATCATAAGAGTTTTCCGGGAGGATGCCCTTGCCCTGAATACAAATGGCATACAAGGTGAAGTTAAGTCTATTAGCAGGGACTATTAAAATTTTAATTCTTGGAAGGAACATCAGTAGCCTCAAGTTTCATAGGATGTGCCTAAAATATTATAACTAAACTTGCTCCCAAGCACATTTAGAATTTCCTCTTAAGTTTCCTTTCTTCTTTGTTTGTTTGTTAGGCTTGATAATTCCTGATACGCAAGTATCTCATGATATTTACAATAAATCTACCTTTAGTATCATAAAACTAACTTAACCACCCCTAAATTCTTAAATAATTTTTCTATGCAAAGGTAGAGATCTTTAATCTTGTATCTGTGTCGAGATATTTAATTTTATATCTGTGAGCAACAGAATTTTCAAACTGATGGTTGAAGTACAAGGAACATTTACGCTTTGTTACTCCTTAGTTAGTTCCTTTAAATTTTGAAGATACTAAAACTAAAGGTCATTCTTTAGGACAAAACCTTTAATTTCTTGTAAACCCTATTTTCCTTTAAGACTAAATGGGAAAGACTAGCCAAGATCAAAATAGTTAAGGAATCAGACGTCAAACCAAATAAAGTTTTCATCGCTAGTATCTTATAATAAATACCTTTTTGATAGAAGGGAAAATATTCGAACTAGTGATCTAAATGCAGAAGCAATGCTCGCATCTATCTTTTTGGTCTAGTCGATATTGTAAACACTTTGTGGTTTTCTTAGATAATGTGATAATTGAACTTTGTTTGTATACTCTATGAGTATGTGTTTTGTTCTCTTTCCTTAAGCAATTTTCAATTCGAGGACGAATTGTCTTAAGGAGGGGAGAATTGAAATAACCCAAGAATTAATTTTCAGCGATTTCTCATTTAAAAACTAAATTTTAATATCAAACAATGAGATTGTACAATAAAATATTTTATTATTGCTAAATCGGACCAGTAAACTAGTTTGAAATCTTTAAACCAAGTTAAAATTGAATTAAATCTTGATTTGGACTAAATTCGGTTCAGATCGAGCCGGATTACCCTAGAAAGACCTATAAGATTTTTTTTACCTTCTTCTTCTTGTTCTAGCGGCAGACCCCCTCTCTCTCTAACTCTCTCTCTCCTTAGTTCTTCCGGCCAAACTCCATGTAAAGGAGTGATTCAAAGCTTCAAGATTTTCTACTCATCATAAGAAGTTGAATTTAAGCTTTGATTTGCAGGATCAGGACTGAAGCGCTACACAGTGTTTGATTCCAGTCTCCAGCGATTTCATGTTGTTTCTGGCGGTTCCAATGTTGAGGATGGCATCAATCAATTTCTTTCCTCCCTGCGAACACTTACCCTCTGGAAATCGCGAGGTTCATGGCTGATTTGTGAAACCACCATGAATAGCGGCTCTAGGGTCCTGTCGAGCCCGTTTCGACCAATTAGAGGGTCGATCTCACTAAACCAACACCAAAAATGGACTCCTCAATGAAATCCGAGTCAGATGCATGAAGAGCGCTCAGTTCTAAATCACCGCGAATTTCCAACCACCGTAGACGGCAGCGCCGGTGGCGGTCTGGCCACTGGCCAGTGAGTCTCCGGCGAGGCCCCCGAAGTCAGAAACTTGGGATTTATGCACTAAACCTGAATCTGAAATTTGATTTTTAATTGGTGTATTTTAAGACTCAATTTGTTAAATTTAATTAAATTTCAAGTTTAGAAATTGCTGTTATTGGGTTAAATTGATTGTGATTAAAATAATTAAGGATTCAGAATAAAATAAGGATCTTAATAAATTAAAGCAAGTTATAATTGCTGTCATATAAATAAATTGAGAACTTTGATAAATATGGATTTGTAGTATGAATTTTAAATAAAATAAATAAAGCATATAAATTAAAATGCTCGGTCATAAGGAATATAATTACTTAAAAATTTAGAAGTACAATTAAATATTTTGGACCTCAATTCATTATATATATATATATATATATATATATATATATATATATATATATATATATATTCGTTCTTTAAAGAAAAATTCGTTGCTTAATTTAATTGAAGCTAATGACCATTAAGGGTTAAAAACCAAATAAGG
This sequence comes from Jatropha curcas, assembly GCF_041381405.1. Classification (NCBI taxonomy): domain Eukaryota; kingdom Viridiplantae; phylum Streptophyta; class Magnoliopsida; order Malpighiales; family Euphorbiaceae; genus Jatropha; species Jatropha curcas. The sequence goes on from NC_143161.1 coordinate 20,035,901, forward strand.
AAATAAATTGAATATTTAAGTGTTATACGAATTGTTCAAGAGATAGAAAGTAATTTAAGTAAAAGGAATCTTATTGCTAGGTTGGTGTTAATTATTTTGAAATTAGGACTATGTTGTATAAACTAAGATGTGATGAATTAGGTTATTTAGAAGTGTGAATACTCAAATTTTGAGGCTCAAAAAGCCTGTTTTCCCGAACTGCAAACAGTCCGGCCGGACTGGAGGCCATTCGAAAAAGTTCACCGAAAGTATGCCAATATGGTACTTGAAACGTCCGGAAAATTACGAGGATCGCAGAACTGGTCCCGGAATATTTTTTAGAGGCATGGAACTCTCGAACGAGGCTTTTGAACGAGAGACCCACAAGGCTGCCGGACAAGGCGGCTCCGGCAGCCGGACACGGCGGCGAATGCCGCCGTCCACGGTGGCACCGGCCGCCAGACACGGCGGCAGTGGCCGCCCTCCACGGCAACTCCGGCCGCCGGACACGGTGGCAGCGGCCGCCCTCCAGTCCGAATTTTCCTATAAATACAGCCCCAAGCACTCAGTTTTACTCACTCAGTCTGTGTTGACGGACGCTCCTTCTCCCCTACACTCCTTGCGATTCTTTTTACTGCTTTTCTGCATTTAGTATAGGCTTTTATTATTCTGTTGTTGTGATACTTGGTCACTTAAATTGAATTAATTCTAATTAATATTCCCTAAACGAGGAGCTTAATTTGGAATTTTCAAGTTGAAGCTAAGAAGCGGCCGCCAATTAACTCAGGTAAATAAACGAAACTCTACCTATTTAATTTTAGCATTTCATGCATATTCTTCTTCTACTCCAATTTTGAATTAAACTGTTGCATAAATGCATTCACGTCATCAGTTTGGCAAATAAACTGCCTTAATTAAATATGATTAAGCTAAAATGCCCGGTTAATTAATAATCGTGGTATTAAAGCCTAAATCCGACAATATTGGCTAAAGTATCTAGTCAATTAATGACTATGGTATAATCGCCTTTATTTCGAACAGTCCGGCTTAAGTCCAATTAATCAATAATTGTGGCTAAATAGCCTTAATTAAACACTTTTTTTTTTTGGCAATAAATTGCCTATATTGCAATTCAATTGATCACTTTTGGCAAACAAATTGCCTATAAGTAGATTAATCATTTTGGCGACAATCGCCCAATCAACACTTTTTGGCAAACAAATTGCCTAAATCAACTCATTTTGGCTAAAAGCCTTCAAATAATCAATTTTGGCAACAATCGCCTAAATCACATCAACTTTTGGCAACAATTGCCTAAATCAATCTTTTTTGGCTAAAAGCCTTAAATCAACACTTTTGGCAACAAACGCCTAATCAAATCAATCAATTCTTTGGCAAAATGCCTAAACAAAATGCACAAAGCATACACACACTCATGCATTAAGCATACCCATTCAAAGCCCTTTTAAAAAGGCCTATCAAACTACGTTGACTTTGATCTTCCATTCAAACGGAAGTACGTAGGCACGTTCGGGATTTAACCCCGAGCGGCAAGTCGAAATCACTTAAACATTTTCATTGGTCCGATTGCATCAATTTACCTTGCAAAGCATTCATTTCATCGGTTAGTTCATAACATGACATGGTCTCGGGATCCACCTCGGGTTCGCAAACCATGCCTTAAACATTGGGATAATTAATCTAGTAATTAGGTTAATTAAAATTAGAGCAACTTAGGGTTTTTTCCTAGTTTACCCTAAAATAATTAAACAAGGTGGCGACTCACACATTCACGTGCATTTTTGCTCCTTAGTCATATGCATTATATGCCTGTTTTCGGGGGAGGGGTTCACAAGAAGATATTATAGCCTAATAAAAGTACTAATCTTAGTAACTAATCCAGGATTTCATTAAAGGATATTATATTTCGAGTAATGTTAATTAAATAAAGAATTGTTTGTAATTGTATATGTAAAGGATTTATTGTTTGGTAACTGATTAAGGAAGTGAATCATATGGAAATAAAGCAGAAATATATGAGGATTTATTGGGATTAGATTCAGGTTATCTTAATTTATAAGCTAAGAGTTGATTACAAAATTACTATTTATTGCAGTTGGATATTTGAATTGATTGATTGCTCGAAATATGGATGGGCTATGTAAGTAATAATTGATAATTATATTAAATTATTAGTATTTGGACAAATGGAAAGCCCTATTTTAAGGGAAATGCTATCGAAAGTATTGATAAGATTTAAATTAATTTTGTAATTTCTTATTTAAGGAAAGTAATCTATTTAACGCGATCTTTCCGTTATATTTATGTTTTATCTAGATCGTCCAAGTTCGTCTACTGCTTTTGCTAGTCAAGATCCAAGATAAAGCTTACTCTTTCTTTAATCACTATGAGTAATAATAAATGATGCATACCATCAGTTGCATACATGCATCGACCATTTCATATCTTATGAATATATATGTACAAATGTTATTCAGCCTTCACTCTTTTAATACTATATTATAAAAATATAATTACTTACATTATGACCCACCATATAAATTATAATATTATAAGCATATGAGAATTATATATATTTATGTATGTTCCATAATTATACTCATACGTGCTTATTGATCTCCTATGTCATCTACTATATTATATGAGTTTATTGGATTACGTGTGATGTGATAATGATGTGCCTTATTCCGGGTGAATTTAGATGAAGTGGGTCACCATGGGATTGTGAGAATGGTCCGGGACTGTTGGCCATGTATGGGAGATCGGCACCCCCGTCTGCACCTAATGAAATATGATATGATTGATATGGCAAAACCACAGGGTGGCCTCTTGTTGGTAATGGAAAAGAAAGAGAGAATGGAAAAATAACGTGAGGACTGGTCAAGTGAGGAATAGACCGATTGGCCATGTATGGGGGATTGGCTCCCTGGTGCACACGTATGAGAGGACAGGCCATGTGTAAGGACAACTTGTCGAAGGTTTTGTGACACCACTGACCAATCTCTAATTGATGTGATTACTTGAAGGTGATATTGTTTATGGATGTTGATGTTGTGACATGTGCTTGATTGAACAAGTGTTTATCATAATAACTATGGAAAACATATTGTATGACCGTGTGGGCTATACATTATTTATTATTATTCACTGAATTTGTGAAACTCACCCCCTTCCTTAAATTTTTCCTTGGAGGTAGACATATTGCTGATCCAGATAAGCTATCTTTCTCCGCAAAGTTATAATATAAATTTCCAATTTTTGATAATATTTGAATATACGGTATTGTGTATAAAATGTATCCATTTCTGTTGTTGAGCTCCGCAGTTAGGGAGTCAAGTATTACGATTTATCATGTAAAGTTGTTAATGTGTTATCCAATAAATTTATAGAATGTTCTAATTGTTTGTCCAAGAGTACGAATGGACCAGTTTGCTCATATTATGGACGACGTGAATGGTATATGAAATAAGGCTCGAGCTATGAATTATTTGAATATTGAAGCTGGGCTAGAGATATGAATTGACAGTATGACTTAATAACATTGTATTATAGGCTTATTGTTCCAAAAAAAATCGATTTAAAGGATTAGATGCAAGTGAGCTAGGCTTACTACGGGCCTCGAGGCCCTTAAGCTTACCTGGGCCTAGTGCCAATTCAGCTCACGGTTTTGGATTGTGATAATTTAGTATAATATAAATCATTTTGTAAATGTATTTTACACATTTACTTTGTAAATTATTATAAGTTCACTAATGTTCTATGTTAATTATTACAAATTTAATGTAAATTTACAAAATTATTTATTATATAAATTCACTTACTGCAAAAAAAAAAAAAAAAAAATCACTTACAACATCATGGAAGCCCATAAACCTAGTCTTGAACTAAACTACAAATTAAAGTTATAAACTAAGTTTGCTAGATGATAATGGGTACTTTAGAGGCTTCATTATGAAATTTGGTAAAGGAATTAACCCTTTAAGATGGCAGTAGGTAGATGGTAATTTGCTTGAGTTTTTATTATGATAGGAAGGAAATGATGTCTTACATCAAATTCTTGATAGGAAATTGCATATAAGTTATGAGTTTTAAATAAAGACCTCTGATTTTCTTCGATATGATAGCAAACAATCATCTATTTTTATTTATTTATTTTTTTAATAATGAGATGGAATATGAAGTTGCATATCTATTACTTCATGGAAATGAATAAGTTTTAATTATAAACATGAGAGGTCTTGAAATGGCAACAACCATTTTTTTTTTTTTGGAAGTTTGGAAATATTAAGATGAAAACTAATGTTGTATACCTGTAGCTTGGTGGAAAATGAATAATTAAGCATGTTTAGGATAATTTTAACCCAGAAACTGAGATGTATGTTGAATTGGCAGCAGCCAACTAGACTAAATTCCATAAATTTGGGAAAAGTAGAGCTTGCTTAATGGTATGAATTTAAATCTTCAGTTAACAGTCAATTTAATAAGAATTATGATGATAAAGTTTAATAAATAAAGATGACGAATGAAGAAAAGTATAAGTTCTTGTTGAATGTAAGCAGATTAGTTAGTTAGCAATAGATAATATAACTAGGAATTCTGGTTTTAGTTTGAAATGGCAGCTGAGTTATGAATTATATATATATATATATATATACGCTTTTGTACATTTATGTATAAATGAACTTGTGAACTATAATGTGAGGTAAAGAATGATTAATAATATCATTGAAACATGATTTAATGTTGATATTGTTGTTTTGAAAGAAGGATGGGAATTGACGCGGAACCCTATGGAAATAAATTCCATGAACTCTATGACAAGTTTTGGAAGAGATCCAAGATCAAACTAACTCCCCTCTATGGCACCCAAAGCTTAAAGAAGTAAGAACACCAATAATAGAGTAAAAGAATAAGATAAACGCCACAAAGAATTGATAAGTTTACCTTGATTCTTGATGCAATTAGAAGAATGCAATCTCACACTCTCTCTAAAGCAAGGACACGCCAAAAGCATGAAGAAGAAGTCTATTTCATTGATTGAATAATGTGTCCAATAATTACAAAATAACAAGCTATTTATACTAATCTAAGAGGTCCAGATCCTTAAAGGATTTAGAGTTAGCTAAGGATTAGGATTTAGCAAATCTAAACCAACTAAGGATATGACTAACAAAATCATAACAACTTAAGGATTTGGATATCTAATCCAAATCTACTAAAGATTAGCTAAATCTAAACAAATCTAGGATAAGGATTAACTAATCCAAATCAACTAAAGATTAGCTAAAATCTAAACAAATCTAGGATAAGAAATAATTAATCCAAACCAACTAAGGATAAGGAGTAATTAATCCAAACCAACTCTGGATAAGGACTAACTAATCCAAACAAACTAAGGATAAGTAATAATTAATCCAAACTAACTAAGGATAAAAATTAAAAGGGTGGCCCAATTTATTGGTGGCCCAACCCATTAACAACATTACAACTCAAAACTAACAAAAATGGGCTAACTTATTACGCCAAAGTTAGGCTCTAGTATGGCCAGGGCATGCCATATGCTGGAATTTCAGATTCCATCTCAACATGTGCTTCCATTAATGTGAGAAACTTAGGTGTTCTCCATGCTTCCTTGAGATCTATGGTTGAGTGGTAGCGATTCCGTATCAGGAATTTAATTTGATTGATCGCCTAGTGGATGGGCTGCATGAACTGAATGAGTAAATATCGAGTATTTGATGATAGTCTTACGTTTAAGGGAGAACCAAAATTTTTATACAATCTAAACTAGTTGTATTTATTTAGAGTAATTCTTTAACTATATTTATTTAAATACAGTTCTTTATTTAATTCTATTTCTGCTTTTGTACTTAAACTTTATCTAGATCATCCGAGTTCATCTATCACTCTTATAAGGCAAAATCCAAATTAGAGTTTCTCCTCTTCTTAATTATTGTGATTAGTAATAAATGATACACATTATCATTGGTATGCATAATCATGTACTATATATAGAATCATATAAAAATAATTTAGTAATCATTTCTATATTATCTTATTTCATTATTAATATATTACATATTTATATTTATATTTATATCTTTCTTGTTTGCATTTTAATTCTTAATTTGCTGCAGCTTGTGTTGAATAAATTACTTAATTACTCGTGTTGTGATATTGATTTGCCTTGTTTGTAATGAATTGGAATGAAGTGGGCCACCATGGGATTTGTGAGGGCAGTCTATGATACCATCGACCATCTATGGGAAGATAGGCGCCCCATGTGCATCTGATGATATGAATAACTAACTACACTAATAATAAAAGCTAATTACCAATGCAATCTATTATAAAATAGATGAATTAATAAGCTAATATAAAAGATTCCTTAGTGGGCCACCATGGGATTTGTGAGGGCAGTCTATGATACCATCGACCATCTATGGGAAGATAGGCGCCCCATGTGCATCTGATGATATGAATAACTAACTACACTAATAATAAAAGCTAATTACCAATACAATCTATTATAAAATAGATGAATTAATAAGCTAGTATAAAAGATTCCTTAGACAGTTCTTAAGAAATACAATAGAAAACTAATAGAAAATAGAACATAAAATAGAAACATAATATTACAATAATTAAATATTAACAAAATATTAATAATTAAGTATCATATTAAAATTATATTAAAAATAAATAAATAAATAAATAAATATTAAATAATTAATAATAAGAAAGATTTGAATAGATCACTTAGAACTAAGAAATTGAAATAAGGGACTTATGCTAATAGCAAATGGGCTTCATTAATGATAAATTTGTTTCTAATTCTCTGCTTAGATGTGATTGCGAGTCTTGAGGAACCGAATGTTGGATAGCAAAACACTTGGAATTTGGAGCATAGCTTCCAGCTGGATCATAAAGCTGTGAGTGGTATTGCATAACTTATTGCCCATTGCATATGCCAACATGCATACACTAATAAATGTGATGCATTCATACACGATTAATAAACGCCATCTAGGTATAGATGCATTATTTAAAGAACTGCTATTTGTGCTGCTATTTAAGTTGGTATAGTGAAAATCTAGAATTTTCATGAAGGGGAAAATATATTGTTATTGTTATTGTGACTGCAAGTATAAGCTGGGCTTCCTACGTATCTCGTACTGTTTTTCATATAAGTTTGGATTGGGATTCCCGGTCGCCCTAGTTCTTGGACCAATGATCCATGGCTGAGATTATACATGTGTTTAACCATTTTTAGTCTTTTGGATTACAGGGCGTTTCGCGATGAAACCAGGCCCAAGAAGCGTGTCGGGTCCGCATGGTGCATTTCCTGGTGCGATGCCTAGATTTGCATGCCACACAGTCCGATTTGATAAAAATAGGCCCGATCCTATTGTAAGGCCCACCAATGGCATTTTGCCACGTCAGCCCTAAAATGGGGCCACACCCTCATTTGCCTATAAATAGGCATTGGAAGTGTGCTTAAAGGAGGATTTTTTTTTAGACACTTAGGGAAAACTCTTGATTTTTGGAAACTCAACCTAGAAATCAAAGCAAAATTGTGTTTCCCTTTGCTCAAAGTTGAGATTCATTCATTTTCAATCATTAAAACCCTCAAGGATCTATTAGAAATCCTGTAAACACATCCATTAAACCTCAATCTCGAATCATTGGATTAAGAACCTAACTTTTGGGTCTCTTTATCTACTCTTGAACAAAACTTTAAGGAAATCACCAAAAGGTAATACCTAAGAGCCTTTAACTCATTTTATCATCTTTTTCCTTTTCTTTCTGGTGTTTTAAGCACCTATTTTAAGTCTAGTTGTGAGGAAAACCCAAGATCAACCAAAAGCGAGTTCCTGTGCCTCTGCGGCGCACGACCAAAGCTAGTGGCGTAAGACACTACGTGCGGCGTGCGCCACAAGCTTGTGGCTCATGCCACTTCAACCTAGAACCCCCTATTTGACTCTGTTCTTACCTGAAATCTTCCTTATTTGGGAAGGGCTTAGCGCCACTACGTGTGGCGCGCGCCACTTCCCTGTGGCGCTAGGCCCTTGAGTTTAGAGGTTCATATCATCAATAATCAATAAAATTGCCCCAACTCGAAATCCAATAGCAAAGCACCAACCTTAAGTGGTTTGGGATGCATTTTTTAAACTAATGGATCAAATAAACAATAACAAACAAGATTGAGAGCAATGATTAGTGTATTTGTTCATCATTCAATGATGAACATCAAGTCCATGAACTTAAATCTTGTTCTATCCTTTAAATTATTGTCTTTTAATTCATATTCTTTACTTTTATGCATCTTTACTTTTGCATGGTATGGATGTTGTTATCTTGTTTTACTTTGATGTTATATTATGGCAAAATGTAAGAGATCTTAATGGGTCTCATTTATTGCATGTTTGTAACAATTATTGGTATGAAAAATTTGGAGGGCATTTGGGTAGAATGTACTTTAGGTATGGTTTATATTCTTTTCTCCTCATCCCCTTCTTTGAATGTTTATTTTTATGTTCTATGTTTCATTAAAATGCTTGAATGACATGTTTTCCAAAAATTCATCAAAAGTATTTACATCTCATTTTTTAGTTAATGATATTATTAAATGAATTGTGAATTAATGGATAACAAGGAGGCCGATTTAACTGGGCAATATGGGTACCTATCACCTTTCCATATCGTAACTAACTCTCGGACCTTGTCTCTGGTTTAAAACCGAGTTAGCCGATTCCAAAGAATCGACTAATTCGAGAATTTCCCTAATAAGGGTGGCGACTCTAAAAATAAAACTGTTACCAAAGTAAGAAAACCTTTTTCCGAGGATTAACGAATGGGTTAAATAAAGAAAACCAATTTATTAAAATCAACCAAGCCCGTTCAATTCGATTCTTTCCTCCTATTGAGGGAAAAATCATAAAAGTGTATCCTCAGTCAGGTCACTATAGTTTGGCTTAACAGTGATATAATAGGGGCAAGATTTCTGGTGCTAATGTGTGGATGCATCCATACAAAGTACCTTTGCAGCTGATCCATATTGCAAGGGTTTGTAAATTCATTGCCATCAATGTCTGATAAGATGACACTACCTTCAAAGAGAGTCTTCTTTAAGACATGAAGGGGCTATCCAGTTTGGCCTGATTTTGCCCTGAGAGGTTTATACAGAAGCTCTGATTTTGTTTGAGTATAAGAAACCCTTCTTTTAGTCTTAGTCCCTCTTGTTGAAGCGCCAAGCTATTTTTTGTTGATAATCCTGATTCTGATTGAGGGCTTCAAGTCTTCTTTTAACTGATCATGGTGGCCTTGAACCCATTTTGCTTCGGGCAGTTGGCTTTCCTCTATGATTTAGGTCGAATGATTTTGAATGTTCACATGAAGGACTATTTTCGTCCATGAACTGGTGAATAGAGCGCTACCCTGGTTGGCATTCTGATGGAGGTCCTTTGTCTTCTTGAAGAGTTCGCTAACTTATGTTCTCAGATATTTCTTCTTAATCAGTTTGATTTACCGTATTGTAAAGTAGTCTAGATATTGTCTAATGAGCTTTGTCAGCCCTATGTTTACCATGATGTACAAATATATGTTGGATTCAAATTTAGTGCCAACATTTATTCTTCTTTGTTTTTTTTGCCAGCAATCTCACTTAGGCTAGAGAAAGTGGTAACAAGGAAAGTGGAACTTTTCATTATAAATAAAAGAGCCCTGAACAACATCTACATTAGGTTTGAAAAAGAAGACCTCTATGGTTTGATAAAAAGACAAAAGAAAAGACGTAGACTCTAAGGAACTGGACTTTGACTCACTTTTAGTTTGTGACTCAGACTTGGACTTAGACTCGGACTTGGACTCAGTAGACACTAGGGTATGCTCTATGGACTCCTCCAAGGACCAGTTCTAAAGAGGCATTTGGTTTGATGGAATTTGTTTCCATCTAGATTAAGAGGGGAGAAAAAAAGGGTTTGAGTTTACTTTGGTCAGGATTAAAGCATGCAACTTGGATGAAGTAGTTTTATGGTGCCCAGGTCAAATTTGAGGATTTTTGGTAAAGGAAAGTGCTTGGTTATACTGGTTCACAAAGAATCATGGTCATTTTCTATCTCTTGGGTTGAGGTTGAGCAATGAGATCTGTGCTAGTGTTTGGTCTGGGTTGGATGAGAGGGAGTCGGCCACTCTCCAGGAGGTCTTGTATGTTGTTTCCCAAAGCTCTACATGTATCGGTATGATGCCCTGGCCTTTGATGGAACACGTAGTAAGCATTGACATTATACCCCTAGGTAGTATTTTGGGTGGTGCTCTCGGTACAAAAGGCTCGATGAGGTTGTCCCTGAGAGCTTTCTAGTACAGATAATGGTGCTCCCAAATTAGCATGTCGGTGAGCTGATCTTGAAGTAGGAGGAGGAGCTTCACCTCTCCACTTCTCAAGGGATGAGGAGGAGGGTTCTGGAGACCTTTGTTTTAGAGTTTGAAGATTGTGTCGAGCAAGACCCATCTCCATATTATGGTGGTATTGTGGGTTGAAGTGATTCCCTCCAAGCCCCATATTTCTGCTCAAGGGTGGAGGAGGAGTCTATAATGGTTCTTTCAGGCTAGGATTCAGCATTTGGAAAGTTATGCCACTCCACCTTGTAAAGAATGAAGGAGAGGGCTCTTTAGGGCATTGCTTTGTGGTCATAGGCAAAGGGGTAGTGATTTTAGAGGTGGTGGCACTTTCAAGATTTGGGTCATTGGTGGTCAGGTTGCCAATATCTTAGATTGGAGCGATTTAGTGGAGTCATTCTCATCGGGCCCCATGTTTTGGTTTGAAGGTGGAAGAGGGCTCTATGGTGTACCATTTTGGCTAAGGCTTAGCACGGCTCTTACTTACTCAAGGATGGTTTCTTTCTAAGCCATCATGGCACCTTGGAGCTTGTCTTATTATTGAGTATGTTCCGTAAGTAGTTTTCTTGTTCTCGGAACATGTCAATGATCATTTGTCTCAATTCTGTAGTGGGATTAGCCATACTCTGTTCTTTGAAAGAAACATTCAAAAGAAAGGTAAGTGCTTGCTTGGGTCAAGTTTAAAGCATGTAATGACATTCGAGTCAGTATTTGAGATGCTTAACTCTGGTTTAAGGCTTTTGAGAGATCTGGAGGTGCTTAGTCCCAATTTAAGGCTTTTGGAGATTCAGTGTCACTCAATTAAGAATTGAGGATCCAGGTGGACTGTGACATCCCGACCAGGCAAAACGATCCTAGGATGGTAGGCTAGTTAGGGTAGTGGAATGTGGGACACAGGAATGAATCGAATCATATATCGAAAAGGGGGAAACTAATCATTAGAAGCGCCTTTTGGTGGAATGGCTGGAGAGTTGGAAGAACTCCAGGGTTAAGCGTGTTCGCTTAACGGAAATCCTAGGATAGGTGACCTCCTGGGAAGTTTCCCATTTCACTTGCGAGACAAAACCGTGAGGGCGGGTGTATGTGTTGGCCGTATTAGGCCGGGCAACAACCCCGTGGCCAAAGTGGACAATTCCTCTAGTGATTAGAGTGGGGGCATGACAGCTGGTATCAGAGTCGGACCCTCTCCAGTAGATGTATGGTTCGAGGACGAACCATGCGGAAGCTGGTGGGCCTGTGACATCCCGACCCGACAAAGCGATCCTAGGATGGCAGGTTAGCTGGGGTAGTGGAATGCGGGACACAGGAATGAATCGAATCATATATCGAAAAGGGGGAAACTAATCATTAGAGGCGCCTTTTGGTGGAATGGCTGGAGAGTTGGAAGAACTCCAGGGTTAAGCGTGCTCGCTTAATGGAAATCCTAGGATGGGTGACCACCTGGGAAGTTTCCCATTTCACCTGCGGGACAAAACCGTGAGGGCGGGTGTATGTGTTGGCCGGATTAGGCCGGGGCACAACCCCGTGGCCAATGCGGACAATTCCTCTAGTGATTAGAGTCGGGGCGTGACTTGGACTAAGGTCAGTCTTGAGATTTGAAGTGTTAGGTCTAATTTGAGGTTTTTGGGTTGGGGAGTTGGCCCCAGTTTGGGTGCTCAGGTTCGGCTTAAGGCTTTTAGTAGCTCAGGTCAGTTTTAAGAATTTGGGTTTTTGGAAGGCAATGTTCATATCGATACTTGAGGCTTTGATCGAGGCATTACCCCTAGTTTAGGTGCATAGGTTACGTTTAAGGCTTTTTTAGTAGCTCAAGTCAGGGTTTGAAGCTTGGAAGATTGGAAGGTAATGTTCATATCAGTATTTGAGCCTTTGATCAGGACATCCTAGTTTAGGTGCTTAAGTCAGGTTTAAGGCTTTTTTCATAACTCAGGTCAGGGTTTGAAGCTTGGAAGATTGGAAGGCAATGCTCATATCAGTACTTGAGCCTTTGATCGGGGCATTGCCTCTAGTTTGGGTGCTTAGGTCAGTTTTGAGGCTTTTTAGTAGCTCAAGATGCTCAAGTCAGCATTTGAGGTTTCGGGCGTGCTCAAGTCAGGTCTGAGGCTTTTGGGGTGCTTAGGTCAGCATGGAAACAATTACCAAAACTTTGAAAAGGCATAACTTTTGACTCAAGTGTCCGATTGAGGTGATTTTTTTTTTTTTTGATTCCAAAGGATTGGCAAGATTCCAAAGGATTCTTGCCACAATTTTAACCCCAAAATCATTCTATTTCATCCAGATATTGACATTTTTTTATTTTTCAAAGCTCGGCTCAAGGGACTTAGGTAATGCTCGGGGTGATGTTTGAGGCTTAATTCAGAGGGAATGCCCCCAGTTGAGGTGTTTAGATTTGGTTTAAGGCTTTAGAGTATTTAGTGGTGCTCGAGTCAGGTTTTGAAGCTTTTTGGGTATGTGTTTCAATCTGTACATCTCCTTGGGTATGGATTTGTGTTTAGGCTAACCTAATTAATTAATAATAAATTAATTAACTAGTAGTTTTAGTCTAAGGTTGAAAGTCGAAATGATCGACTTTTGAGAACCAAATCGGTCCTTAACTCAACTAAGGAATAAGAGCAAGGTCGGACTATATTGCCTTCAAATCATTCAAAGGGGGAAATAGAATCGTTGATGCTTGAGAGGCACTCGATCAAGCAACAAGAGTTGCTTATGATTGGGAGGGGGGGGGGGGGAGAGTGTGCCTTTTATAGGCCAAGGGGCTACTAAGCGAAAATGTGGAGGTGCCAAGCTCCTCACAATCGGTACCGGCCATGTTTGAATAGGTACCGATTTGGAGCTTGTCAGTGCTATCTAGAGGCAGGTCACAGCATGGAGCAAGACAAATTACTGCCTTGCCCCTATGCCTTTATTTTGGAGTTTTCGAGCTTTTGACAGTCTATTCGAGGCCCAAACGACATCCGACTGAGCTGATTCTTACACCCTTAGAACCGTAACAAAATTTCCTAAAGCCTGGTGCTAAAATCATGGTCAACACTCATATTTGCACATATTCATTTAAAATAATAATGTTGAAGATAAATTACAATAATAGTAAATAAAAATAAATTAATAAATAATAATAATAAATTATTAAATTTATTTAATTGCCATACTGGATTTACTATGTTGTATATCGTACCTCAGTAATTTATTATTTATTACTTATTATTTATTATAATAATCGAAATGGAATCTCAATTATGCCCTTAAACTTACAATGTGTTATTATTAATAATTTGTATAATAATATAACGAAATAAAACATAATTAGACATAATAAGATAATAATAGTAAAATTTTAAATTTTCAAATGCTTAACTATCTATATGTATTTATCTATTAAAAAAAGTTAAAAAAAAAACATACAATCAAATTATAGAGATATTACATATATTTTTCTGTGGAAATTTTTTATTTGGCTATGACTAAGGTTATTTTGAAGTATTTTAAATTTATAAGGACAATATAGAAAATCTCATTATTCACCCATTCTCACTTTTATATATAGTATAGATAGATAGATTATAGATTATAAATTTATTTTTTTATCTGTTAAGTTAGATGGAGCAAAATAATGTATATAATAAATACAGAAAATATATAATATATATTTAGCTCTAACATTTAATTTAAATTCTAAGTTGAATAAATTAAAAATATATATGGTAAATAAAAGAATATTTAATTTTCATATATAGCCTTATTATATAACATTAAAATAATTAAACATAAAATATATTTATTAATGTATAGTTAACGTTAATTATCTATTAAGCATAATATTTAAAATAAAATTTAATTGGTTATTAATAACATTTTTTTAGAACATTTTAAATTTCATTAAGGGCATTATCGTAGTGTTAATTATCTATTAAGCATAATATTTAAAATAAAATTTAATTGGTCATTAATAATGTTATATTAGAACATTTAAAATTTTACTAAGGGCATTATATGTCACGCCCCGACTCTAATCACCAGAGGAATTGTCCGCTTTGGTGTAGTCTACGGACGCCCTACACCTCACGGTTTTGTCCCGCAGGTGAAATGGGAAACTTCCCAGGAGGTCACCCATCTTGAGATTTCTATTAAGCGAGCACGCTTAACCCTGGAGTTCTTCCAACTCTCCAGCCATTCCACCAAAAGGCGCCTCTAATGATTAGTTTCCCCCTTTTCGATATATGATTCGATTCATTCCTGTGTCCCGCATTCTACTACCCTAGCTAGCCTGTCATCCGAGAAGCTAGCCAGGAGCTTCGCTCTACCCGCCCTCTTAGGATCGCTTTGCCGGGTCGGGATGTCACATTATAGGTAATCTCACTAGTCCCCCTCCCCTCATTTCCACTTTTATATATAATATAGATTCACAGTGATGAAGAAGAGAAGAAGCTCTTGGATTTTGATTCATAGGAGCGGTGGATGAACTCGGACGATCTAAATAAATTATAAATGCAAAGGAAAGAACCGAAGTAAATAAAGAACTTTATTTTAAATATATCAAGTTAAAAAAATTATTCCAAATAAACTTATTAATTTAATCTTAAATATAACTAGCCTAGATTCTATCAAAATTTCGGCAAAATCTCCCTTAAAAATAGGACTTTCTACCTATTAAAACGATGTCAAACACTTAATACATATTTATTCAATCCACACAGCCCATCTGTCTGACAACAAATCAATCAATCAATCAAATCAAATACCCATCCTCTTAATACCATCATCAACACCCAACTATCTCAATTTCTTTACGTAACTCAATTTATATTCTAAATAATGTCATTTATTAATCCACACACACACACGCATATATATATATATATATATATATATATATATATATATATATATATATATATATATATATATATATATATATATATATATATATAAGCATATATACATAATTAGCTTTAACTAGCTTAGTTAACCATCACAAATGTTTCCAATTCCTTCATATCCTACCAATAGTATAAGTATGATATTTGTTCTCTTATCTAACTAGATAAATAACATATAAAAATGCATCAAACTACTATCATAAAAATAAAAATAAAAATCTCATATTTCAATTCACATTCAACTATTTTCATACTTTCTTCTTCTGTTTTTATTCTTTTTCATTTCGGTTATAAAGAATGGACATTATATGATTAAATCTCATTCCAAACAAGAATACCTCCAATAGCATGTAATTGATATGCAAATAACTGAATCACATAATTTCTTGACTTACTTCGACTCATAATTATGGAAATACTCACTTAGTTGCTGTCAATTCAAGAAATCAACATTTTTCTTCACCAAACTCATACACAATATGTAATTAACTCATTCCTCAATACAAAATTCACTTACAACATCATATAACTCATATCAAGGCAATAATCCAAGCAATTAACAAAAACAGTTGCTGCTCTTATAGAAATTTCTCAATCTCTCATTCAAAACCTAATATAACTATATGTAATCATTTGTTCCATTTTAGATTTTCAATTTATATTTTCGTTATGGGATAATAGCAAGGTTTGTAATTAATCCCTATAATACAAAAGCTAATTGTTTCGTTTTCCATCTAGTTTTTTAAAGTATGATATTAATTTCCTTCATATTATATCAAGAATTCAAACAAATGACTAAAATATCTACTATCATGCTTAGGAATCCTTAATTTCTTTGATAAAATATAATATTAACTTGGGAATCTACTTCTCATGATACAATTCAGTTTCTAGCTTCCATTAACAATTTTTATCAAAAATTTTTCCAAGGTAATTCACACGAACAGTAGCTACGGATTCAATCTTAATAACTAAAGACCTCTATGTTCACAATAAATTATGAAGAGCATATTCATACCATCGATATAGGCTTGGTTCAAGCAAAAACCATGATTTCATATTCATACCATCGATATAGGCTTGGTTCAAGCAAAAGCCACGATTTTAGGCTACCACCATAGTTCAATACCCATTTCTAAGATAAAATCATCTTGTTCATGCTAATTTATTCATTAGATTACTTAATAATTTAAACTAGACTGAAGAATCTAATTTTTCTATGAAAAAAAATCACAAGAACAATAATAGCTAGCATTTAAATTTCTACAATAGCTTAATTCATGAATTAAATCATTCATCTTTGATCAAAAACTCCTAAACTATACTGAAGAGAGTCGAAAATTAGCTGACTCAATTGTAATACACTTCAAAAATTGGAATTTTCGATTAAAACGATTGACGAATGCAACTATGCTATGACACAGCTATTGTCGTCGCTAACTTGACCGAAAATGGATGGAAAGGTGGCCGAAGATACACTAGAGGTGAGAAGGGAATGTAGCTGGCCTACCCCCAGCTTGACTCGCTGGAAAATTGAGAGACAAGGAAGAGTAGCTGCATCGATCGAAATCGCAGCTCTCTCTCTCGCTTGTGACACAATGCAGACTGAAAAATGGAGGGAGCGGTGGCCGTAGAAGTTGCTAATGAAGAGAAAAGCTAACTTCAGCTAGCTAAGGATTGGCGTCGCCAAAAAAATGAGGGAAAAGGTTGAGGGTGAAATTGTTCTGATCGGAATACCTATCCTCTTGCTGTTGCATTATAGCCCGACCAGAAAGGAGAGGAAGAGTGCGGCTGAGCAAGGCTGTGGCAAGGAGAAGGTATGGTCAGCCGATTATGGTGGCGTCGCCGGAAAGTTCAAAAATAAAGGAGAACATAATAATAGTAAATTGTTTAACCATATTTTAAAAAATTTAGAACATAATAAATTAGAAGAATTTAAGTTTTATTTTCAATACTTAAATTAAGATTTTCGATTTACCTCCTAGAAAGTAATATCACGTAAGAACCTATGATTAAAAACATTAAAATCTATTAATTATAAAAATCATTAGACAACTGCAAGATCAAATAGAGAATACAAATATACATATTTCTCGAATTAAAATGCATAAAAATTTAATTAAAAGGATATTCAAAAGGATATATGGAATCTATTTTCTCAACTTAGAAGACATAAAACAAATATAACTAAAAGGATTTTCAAAAGGATAAATGAACATTTTTTCTCCGATTAGAATGCATTAAAAATCTAACTAAAAGGATATATTAAGAATTTCAAACTAAACTAAGGCTAGTATAAGAAATGTAATGCCCTAGTTTTCTTTGTCTGAAATAGTAATTTATCGGTTTGTGAATAGTACCATCGGTTTGGGAATCAGTATTATTTCGGTCGGAAAAATTACTATTTATATTTTATATTTTATTTAATATTTTTGGAGCATGCATGCATAATTTTAGTAGATAGAAATTAAGTTATGAATTTATTTGAGATATTTAGATAATTAGTGAATAGTGAATTATGGTATTTTATTAATTAGGAACTTGGAAATTTTATTTTTGTGGAGTAAATTTAATAATTATAGTGGAAAAAAAAATAATTATGAAAGGTGATTGTAGTTGAATAATATTAACCATTGGATGTGATTACCTCGACTCAATCGTCACCCTTCATTAGATAACTTCCTAATTACAATTACAATTACAATTTTGTCTTTAATTACAATTTTGCCACCCATTAGCATAAAATCACTCTCTTTTCATGTTTTTGCTACCCCTTTTTCCCCTTTTCTCTCCAACTTGGTCGACCACTCCATCTCCATCTCCCTTTTCATTTTCTTCAAAACCCAACCACAAATCATATCTTCTAGCTAAAATTACTTGAACCCCAACTTGACTTTTCATGAAAATTAAAGCTTAACCTTGAAGAATTTCTTGTAAAATCCAAGTTTTGCTACATAATCAAGTAAGCAATTTTAGGATTTTTATTAGTTATTGGGGTTTTAATTTTCCTATCACATTTGCAAGCATTACATGCTCCAACTTCTTCTCCTTCTTGTTTATTTTTGAAATTTGGGAAATTGTTGCTTCTTTGTTAGAGGTGGGAGAACCCTCCACCAAAGACAAGGGAAAGCTAAGGTTTAAAGCTTAGAGGGCTTTTGATGCGTCCCACATCGCCCACAGAGTACATCCTGGGCTAGTGTATAAGGCTAGGTTCGGCCCTTCCTCTACGAGCTAGCTTTTGAGGTGAAGTCAGGGGTCCAGTCTCTTGTAAGAGTACTTGCAAGAGTACTTGCAAGAGTCCCTTATCATTTGGTATCAGAGCTCCGGCTTCTAAGGGTCGGTGTCTCATGGGGTTCGTCAGAATGCCGACTGAGGCAGTCAGGTCTTATGGGGGTGGGGATGATGCGTCCCAAATTGCCCGCGGAGTACATCCTGGGCTAGTGTATAAGGTTGGGTTCAGTCCTTCCTCTACGAGCTAGCTTTTGGGGCGAAGTTAGGGGTCCAGTCTCTTGCAAGAATACTTGCAAGAGTCCCTTATCAGCTTTAGTCTAAACTTATTTTTTAGGTTAGTGTTCATAAATACACTTTTCTTCTTTCAATTTCTGATTTTGAGAAATTATGCTATTATGTGAAAATTGGAGATTTTGTATGAATTGCTTGAATTGTGGCACTTTAATTGAATAAATGTGTTATTGGGTGTGTTTAGGGACTTTTTTCGATGCTTTTTATTTTCCATCTATATCTGAGCCCTTCATGAAAGTTGTAGGTCTACTTCTTATCTTTCCAACCCATCCTCTTGTGTCCAATTTGGGTACTTATAGCTCAACTTATGATTTAAATACCGAAACTGATTCTGTCATACTACGCCTCTTGTATATCCAAATTGATTGCCCATTTTGGCCACTAAAATGGTAAGATTATGTTTTGAGTTCTTCATGAAAGTTGTTTCCATGTATCTTAAGACTTCACTAGATTTGGATTCGTTTAATTTGAGTGCTTAGATAAGTAGGAATTAAATAAGCATTGGAATTGGATGTGCTAAATCAGGTCTGGATTGTTGGTCTGTGTTCCTAGCTTTTTTTTTTACCATCTTAAAGTTTGATCTAGACCATAGTCCCTTCATAAGATTTCTAGCATTTTGTCTTAGTTTTCTGATGAAAAACTTCACTCAATCTGGAGATCTATAACTTAAGTTATGTCCTAAAAACACAGCAAAGGTCAAGGTTACTAAAATGCTGGAAATTTCTTGATTTAGACCATTTATTCACAAAACTGTCAATCTTTTCTAATTTATAAACAAACCTTAATCAAATGAATTATACATAAAATTACTTTGAAAATATTAAAGATAATGGGAGTAAATATTTATTTCTGTACTTATTACATAGGCCATGAAACTTATTTGTCTAGCATAATAATATGCTTCATTGTATTTAAGAAAAAGTTATGTTTTTGGGCTCTAATATACTTGGTGTAAATTTGATGTGTGATTTGATTTATTATGTAAGATGAGCATGCTCAGCATTTGATGCCATTGTGATATGAAGCTATGATCATATACTAGGTACATGGGTACTTTATGTTCGAGCGGACGCGCTTTATATATTATGATAGGCTCTTGAAGCCCCTATGATTATGTTGGCATATCAGGCCATTCTGAATAAGTTATGAAATCTCATCCACTCCATCTTCTCCTAAGTGTATGAGAGCCTCTTAAGAAAAATATTTTCAAGGAAATTAAATTAATTAAAAAAAGATTATGTTTATATATATTTGATCTTTGTTGGTGTGACTATTTTATTAATTAAAATGAAAAGCATGCTTAAGGGTGAAATAAACATTAAGGGTAACGAATATATGATGTGATATGATGTGATATAATGATAATTATGGTTGCTGATGATTTGTAAGGAAATATGAAATTATGTGCTATGAATCTAAAATCATGCTTTGTTATCCAAATGTTTTCTTTTATATAAATTGAAATTCTTTTAAAATTTATGTTTTAAGTATGTTGCCTTTGTAGCATTGGTAAGTATGTATTTATGAGCACCACTGAGTTTTATACTCAGCGCGTTGATTTTTATCACGCGCAAGTTGAAGACCGTGGTTGCTGCTTAATGACCAGAAGAGTAGCATTAGAGCAGAAGAGACTATTTTGATAGTAGTAGATTTAGTTTTATGTAATTAAGCATTATGACATGTATAATTATTATTTATTTGGAGATTATGTTATTCAAGTTATATAACTTAAGCATGATGCTATAAATTATTTTGGTGTATATATTTGGAGTTAAGCATGGACTTTTTTAATGATTCGATATAATTATTTTCTAAATTAGTTGGCATGGTTGGATTATTAGGACTTGATATATATAAATGAATTCATTTTAGTTTGATGATTATTATAATGCTAATTAGGAATTACATGGTTATGAAGTTATAGAAGTGTTGTTGTGTTGTGTTGGTTTTGGGAGTTTGATGGGGGTTTGGCGCTTGAATTTGGGAGTGTTTTTGTATTCACATGTTTGACAAGTTCAATTTTTAGGGGAAACTCTTGCAGTTTTTCTATAGGATTCTCCCAAATCATTTTCAAAAAAAAAAAAAAAATTATTACTTGCTAAACTTGTGAATACTAAATCACTTTTAATTCATAACCTGATAATATGATTTATATGTTAGTTAGGAATGTGCCTCCGGCACCGTATGTGGCATCCGTTGTTTGGTCTCTCGGAACCCGGCGATGGGTGTTACATTTAGAAATCAACGACACAGAAGCTGGTAGGCCTGTGATATCCCGACTGCGTAACACAAGAATGAATCGAATCATATATCGAAAAATGGAGAAACTAATCAACAGAGGCACCTTTTGGTGAAATGGCTTAGAGAGTTGAAAGAACTCCAAGGTTAAGTGTGCTCGCTTAACAGAAATCCTAAGACGGGTGACCGCCTGGGAAGTTTCCTATTTCACATGCGGGACAAAACCATGCGGATCCCTGCCAATCCAGTAAGAGATAGATTCGGCTTGATCCAAAGCGGACAATTCCTGTAGTGGTTGGAGTCGAACGTGACAAGAAATCTCATTATTCGCACATATTCTCACATTTATATATAGTATAGACTAAAGATAAATAGATATAAATTACAGATATCACTCTACATTTTTTTTTTCAAAATTCAAAGGAAAGAGCTGAGGAATTGAAAAAATGATTGCTCAAACTGTTTAATCAACAAATTGTATTAACACTTTATTTTTCATTTTATTTTTTTAAATAAAAGTTTATCTAATATATTTAAGGTTAATACTATAATTCCATACTTTTATTGTTTTTGTTAAATTAAAATTATAAAAAACTTTAAAATACAATAATTTGTAAATAATCCAAATACGTGTGAATCAAAGAAAAAGTATATATTTAAAAAAAATGTATTTTAATTTCATTTTATTTTTCTAATAGAGCCTAATAGTAAATTATTTAACCATATTTTAAAAAAATTCAGAACATAATAAATTAGAAGAACTTAAGTTTATTTTCAACTTAAATTAAGGTTTTCAATTAATAAAGCCACATCATGTGAGAATCTATTATTAAGAATATCTAAATCTATTAATTATAAAAATTATTGGACAATAATATTGCAAGATCAAATAGAGTTATAAATATACATATTTCTCAAATTAAAATGCATAAAAAATATAATTAAAGGATATTCAAAAGGATAAACGGAATATATATATATTCTCAACTTAAAAGGCGTAAAAAAAATATAAATAAGATAATTTTCAAAAGGATAAATAAATATATTTTCTCCGATTAGAATATATTAAAAATCTAATTAAAAGAATTTACTAGAAATTTCAAATTAAACTAAGGCTAGTATAGAAATCTTATTATTCTCACAATTATATATAGTATAAATTATTTGCAGCAACAATTGTCACAGATTGTCTGTAGCAACAATTGTCAAACAATAGATTTCACGTAATGATTTGAAATATGAGAAACAGTTATGAACCTAACATACATATGTAGTAGAACTTTAATTTTTTTTTTTTGTTTCATTTTATTTTTAATAATTAATTAATTAATTAATTTTTAAATATATGAATAAAGAATTACTTTAAAAATCAAATTCATGTGTATAAATTTTTAACTTTTGTTGTTGCATGTTGTGAGTTATCCACTATTTAACCAATTTGATCAATAGCCATATAAAACGAACAAAATCTGTCAGAGCTGTAGAACAAAATCGTTCTTATATTGTGTCATAAAATATATACTATATGTCAAAGTGAAAATAAGAGAGAGGAGTAATGGGGTTATTGATATTGTCTTTGTGAAATTTCAGATATCCTAAAATAACCTTAGTCTTTGCCAAATTAAAAATTTTAACCTAAAAAAATATATAATGTTTCTATAATTTGATTGAATATTTTTTTTTTTTGACTTTTTAATAGATAAATATATATAGATAATTAAGCATTTCAAAATTTTAAATTTTTACTATTATTATCTTACTCCGATTATATTTTATATTATTTTATTATTATGTAAATTATTAATAATAATTTAATAATCTTTAATAATTTATCATTATTACAATTTATAATTTAACTTCAATATTATTATTTTAAATAATATATGTAAATATGAGGCATTTGAAAACTTTTATATTTTTTAATTTATTTTAAATAAATATCTAGATGATTCAAATTTTGATTTAAAAGGGGCATGATTAAATTTCTTCAATTACAAATTGGACCCTAATTTGGTTGGTCAAAAGTTAAGATAAAAAAATTATTATTTCTAAATATCTCAAATTTTATTAGTTATATTGATATCTTATATAATTCAAATCCTATTTCTATTAAAGAATATAATTTTATTAATAAATTTTGAAATGCTATAATGATTTTAATTGGCTAAAAAAATAAAAATGAAAATGAAAATTTATTATTATTTATAAATATTTAATTTAATTTATTAAATTAGTTTTTTATTCTATTATTAAATTATATTTATTTACTACAAGAGATTATAGTAAAAGTTATTAATAAAACATATAAATTAATAATAAAATTTATAATAGAAGCTATATGATGATTTTTATAAATCATTTGGTTTTTCTTTAAAAAAGAAAATGAAAGTAACTAACATATAATAAAAATTCTATGAACCAGTATATTGATATATAACCAAAAACATATTTATTGTATTTATAAAGTGTAATGTATTTTAAGGATTCAATCTAAATAAGTATTTATACTTTAATATTATTGTCACGACCCGTTTCCATGGGTCGGACCGGCACTAGGACCCAGGTAAGCTTAAGGCCCCCGAGGCCCGTAGTAAGCCTGAAACACTAGATTCCATTATCTCGGTACAAATTTCAACATTTAGTCCATATGATTATGAAAAATAAACCTCAAGATTTTTATTATTTCTCGGCCCAAGTTTATCTTTTACAGCATCCCATAGTTTGGGCCCAATTTACAATACATCACATTTCTAATATAGGCTTACAGAATTATTGTCTATGTTAATAAACAACTAATTGTATACAAATTCTACAACTGCGGAGTCACTAACTAATAGATATACATAGATTTTTATACATCTAGATACATAGCAAAATATTATTGGTCTAGGAAAATTTTCTTTCTAACTCTGCGACGAAGGAACATAGCTTAACCGAATTAAAGAGAAACTTACTTCCTGAAAAATTAAACAAGATATGTGAGCTTTCTAAGGAGTAACTATTATTGCACAACACACACATTCACACAAATGTGTAAATATATATCAATCTAGTCATCCGACTAGTTATATGCTCACGCAGCCAGTCACACAAATGGCATGTCACCAGCACTCACAAACAATATCACCTTCAAATAATCACATCACGTGGAAATTAATCAGTGGAGTCACCGAACCCCCGATGAGTCGTCCTCCCACATGGCTCATCCTCTCACATGTGCACCAGGGAGCCGATCCCCCATACTGGCCGACCGGTCTAATCCTCACTTGACCAGCCCTCTCATTGTTTTCTATCCTCTCTTTTCTTTTTCATACCAACAAGAGGCAACCCGGTAGTCTCCATCCAATCTAGATCATCAAGCGCTCACAACAGGAGGCCACCCTACGGGCTGCGATCAAATCTAGACTGTCCGGTGCGCAACGACGAGAAGCCAACCCGTGGTTAACGGTAGGTGCACACGGGGGTGCCGATCTCCCATTTACCCGGCTAACAGAAACAGAATCGGGATCCATATAACAGAATCAGAATATAACAGAAATCAGAATCAGGATCCGTATAACAGAAACAGTCTCACAAACCCATGGTGACCCACTTCATCCCAATTCCACACAAGCAAAGCACAGCAATATCACAACACAATTAATCAAACATTGCAATCGAATGCAGACATATTAATCAATTAGACAACGTAATGCAATGCACAACTAGACAACCATTCTCAAGTGCAATTAAATAAATAAATAAATAATATTAAGAATAAACAAACAATAAAATAAATTATAATAATGGAAATAAATAAATAATTGAATAATTCAATGAATAATAATGAAAATAATTAAATAGTTCGAGCACTCTTATTTAATATTTATTAAGTTATAGAATTAATCTAAATAAACTTATTAATTATGTCATTGCTTAAAACTAGTCTAAGTTCTATCGAAATTTCGGCAGCACCTCCCCTAAAAATCGGACTATCTGCCTGCTCAAATATCACAATATTATATATATTTATCAATCAATGCACACAGCCCATCCGTCGGGCAATCAACAATTTAAGTCTCATCCTCCTTTCAGTACAAGTATGTCAACGTTCACTAAATAAATCTACAAATTATAATAACCTCCAACATGTTCCAATGATTTTATTAATTGTCCTCTAACTAATTATCAAATAAATGTACACTTTATAAATAAAACTTGCATCGATAAGTTAATTCCAAACTAGCCACTAAAAATCAATGCTAACCTAAATAAAAATTCAAAACATATATATCTACTAACTTGATTCACTCCTAAACATAGGCTTTATAAATTTCCTTTGTCTTGGCATAGAAATATAATTTCTCTTCTCATTATGGCAAGGTCTACAATCAAACCATTCATTAACATATTAACTTATATACAATGGCACTAGCTTCACCTTAGCTGCTGCTTATAAGAACAACAGGTCATACTTTACCCAAATTTACATATTATATTCTAAGCAACTCATATCATCCAATTAACAATATCATATATAAAACAAATTACACTAATAATCCTTAATTAACATTCAAATACATATTACTTAATAATATTAACCCTTATTAGTATTAACTTCATAGAAACTAAAACATCCTAATTATTATAAAATTCATCCATATAACTTATTTTGAATACTAACCAAATTTAATTACTTTGCTAACTAGCTAATTAAACCTTTCTAAGATCGTATAGTTCTTGTTTATCGACTTCCTTAATTTTTCAGCCTGAAGCCTAATTTCTAAATATACGTCAATCCACAGATCAATATCAGTTGATGTCAGATGTTAAAACTAATTATATATTCATACTCTACACGAAAAATGCAATATTCTGCCTCTTGGGAACTCCGGTCACCGAAACCACCACTGTCGCCGCCGTCTACGATGGCCGGAGGTACCATGGTTCCTGAATCTTGCAACTCTTACACCAAGACATAGCAAATTTCATATAGAACTCAATTCTATAGCCAACTACTACAAATTATGTCAATATTTAATGAAATCCCAATTTTTATTCTTAAATCCCTAAGTCCCATTTTGATTAATTCTTCAATAAATTGCCTAATCTATACAAAATAATTTCTAAAGGAGTGAACTGGGACGACAAGCAGCTTACCTCGTCGGAGTTGCTCGGAGGGAAGGATGGAGACGCGACTGTCTCGATCGGGCTGAAGTCCCAGCTTCGCTGTGATTTTTGCGCTCACCAGAAACGGAAACGGAGAGAAGGGAAAGGAAGGCCGGGTTGCTGCGGCAAGGAGTCGACGGCGAGGAGTCGACGGTGAGGAGGCGCTAGTCTCAGGCGGTCGGAAAAACGAGAGGAGGAGAGGGGAGGGATGAGGTCGACGCTGCTGGAAGAAGAAGAAAAGAAAAAAAAGAAAAGAAAAGAAAGGAGAATTCTAAAGCTTCTAGACCATTCCGGTTCGATTCGAACCAGTTTGGTCTAATTCTATGATTTGGCTCAATTTGCTTGGTTTTCGAGTTTTTCGCTTAGTTTTCGAAATATCGAATTGGTTTACGGGTCCAGTTTAGCAATAATAAAATACTAACTGGTATAATCTTATTGGTTGAAATAAAAAATTTAGTTTTTAAATGAAAATTCTACGAAATTAAATTTTCGGGTCGTTTCAATTATATAAATAAAAAATTAAATGAGTATAAATAATGAGTATATAACGAGCATAGTCAACGTACAAACCACGTTATCAAAAAAGCTAGTAATAAAAAAAAAGTGAAATTCGTGGTTGTGTTATAAAATAATAAAAAAATGGAGAAAAAGTACAGTCAGAGTAAAGAGAAATACGCAAGTATCCTTCACATTGATGGGAAGCATAATAGTACTCTAATTGAGAAAATAGACTTCCATATAGACATGGCCATATTACGGTTCCCAAGATCGGAACCGATGGTTCGAAACTAGTCCGAACTGGAACCGAAACCGATCCAAAACCGGAGATATATGGTTCGGTTCCGGTTCCAATATTCTGGGAACTGCAAACTGGCTGTTCAAAAAATCGATCGGAACCGGATGGAACCGCCCATTTTTCGACCGGTTAGAACCGCCGAACCGGTTCGAACCGACGGTTCTAGCCGTTACAAACTCTCAGCAGCTCTCTTTTTTTTTTTTTGAAATTTTTGTAGTGAAATCTCTTAATTACCCCTTCCAACAACTATAAACGACTACATAATGGCTAGTTTCAAGGGTATTTGTGGAAAAATGATTTTTTGGATTTATTAAAAATACCTCATTCCATTCCATTTACAATTTTCTCACACAAAAATCTCTACTCTCTCTACACTCTACTACACTCTACTCTATATTATTCTTCTCTACTCTACAATCTCTCTAATTTTCACTCACAATTTATTGTGAATTAATTTATTTAAATTTCAATCTCTAATTCCAATCTCTAATTATTCTCTCTAATTTTTTTTATTCAATTTTTCAAATTATATATTATTTTCATATAATGGCAAGTGGAGGAAACTCAAATTCTGCTAAGGGCAAGGGAAAGATTGGAGAAACACAATATTCATCTATCCCTACAAACGACATCTTCGATTTCACTCCCAACCGATTTAATTTTGAGGGATATCCAAATGAAAATATGAAAATTTCAACTCAAGAATCTAAATTTAAAAATGAGCAATTACAACAAGAGGAAGAGGAAGAGCAAGAGCAAGGTACACAACTTCTTTGAAGAGCAAGACAGAGTTCCGACATATTCGCCATTCATTTCACGAAAAAATTCAAAGGTGACAAAATGTTCGATGTAATTTGCAATTATTGTCGAAAATCTTATAAATTTAAACAATCGAGCGGCTATGGATTATTTTGGAAGCATTTGAAGACAAAATATCCAACAAAAATAGGAGTTGATCGTGTTGGATTTAATTTTCTATTGTGGGCTTAATATGTAAAATTAAATATGTACAGCAGTCCAATTGTAAAGTCAATTTTAAATGTGGTCTTGATTGTGAATAATTGACTATTGAGGTATCAACTAATTATAGATATTAAGTGTAGAGACCATTATATAATTCCTATTTCGTTAAAGGACCGAAATAGGAATTGTACTAACCCTACAGGTATATAAAGGTCGTGGTCCCCAGAGGAGTTGAATACGATTTCAGTTTTACGTTCTTTTCGTACTGCTTCCGCTAAATCGATTCTTCAATTCTCTGGAAGGCTGCAAACCTAATTCTACACATCAAGATCGACAAACAACGATGTCAGGTACGTAACCTTTTTTAATTCAATCTATTTTGTTGAATCTAGTGGTTTGCACGATCTAGGTTATTGTTGAATTGTTTGAGATTAATTCTTAACAAGTGGTATCAGAGCCTTGTGCATAATTGCTAGATTTTAGATTGATTTTCGTATGCCTTTTTTTTATTATTATTATTATTATTTGTTTACCCTATTGTTTATGGATTGAGGGTTTTGTTTAATAAAAAAAAAAAAAAATTTTTTTTGTTCTCACTGTTCTTCGGATTCCCCAAGAACAGTTAAGAGGTTTTGTACTAACGCCATTGATGATTACTTGTTCGTTTGGTATTTTTTTTTTTTAGCAGTATTTTATTAAAAAAAAAAAAAAAAAAAAAAGGAAGTCGGCGGCACCTGTTATTTTCCTCTTTAATCGTTTTTGTGTTTTAGGGTTAGGGATGGAAAATAACAGTTAGGTCCCTGGAAAATTTCGTATTAGGCCTCTAATTTTCTGTAACTTTAGATTAGGCCCCCTAATTTTCTGTAACTTCAGATTAGGCCCCTAAGTTTCTGTAACTTCAGATTAGGCCCCCAATTTTCTGTTTTCTTTCGTCTAGACCCATGGACATATATTTAATTAAATTAGACCCCGAACTTTATTTATTCAAATTTATTTAGTCCTATTTTATAACTTAGTCTCTAATTTAGTGACTTAAAGACTAGATTATAATTTTTTTTTTGGGCTAAATAAATTTTAGATTATTAAATATTTAGACAATCAATTCATTTAATTGCAATTGTTTTGTTTTAATTACAATTAAATGGATTAATTTGTCGACTTGAGATTAAATTTTGGAGTGATTAAGTCCCTATTGTGTTTGATATTTATTAAAATAAATTGATTTGATCAATAAGTCACCAAAGTGACCTCTATTGCTTGAATTGATTTATTTTAGAATATTAGACAGGTGTATTAGAATTCGTTGCGGATAGTTAATCGGCCCAAAGGAAGGTTACTATCTGGCTGAGTTTTGAATACATGTTTGGCAATAAGCATGTGATAATTGTTTGATTATTTTCCAAGACAATGATATATCGGCCCAAAGGAAGATTTATTATTTGTCAGGACTATGTTATCAATATTTGATTGCTGCGTTGAGATACTAATTACAAATTAATGTTTTACATCCAAAGATGAGAATATTAATGTTGTGTCTGTATCTTATTTCCAATTTTTGATCTCTACTTATGTGAATTGTTTCATTTGTGGATAGTGAGCTTATACTTGTCTATTTGTTTATTTTCTCTGATGTCAGCTAACATGTCATTTAATCCTGATTGTGTCCCTAAACTTGAGGGATCAAATTTTGAGTC
Organism: Jatropha curcas; assembly: GCF_041381405.1. Classification (NCBI taxonomy): domain Eukaryota; kingdom Viridiplantae; phylum Streptophyta; class Magnoliopsida; order Malpighiales; family Euphorbiaceae; genus Jatropha; species Jatropha curcas. The sequence goes on from NC_143161.1 coordinate 20,065,534, forward strand.
TTGGAAATCAGACATTATGATCTTTCTGGGCTGTATGGATTTGGATCTTGCATTCAGGATGGACGAACCTGCTCCTCTTACTGATACGAGCACTGATGTTCAAAGGGTTCAGTATGAGAAGTGGGAGCGTTCTAATCGCTTAGGTCTGATGATCATGCAGAAAGGAGTCCCAGAACATGTTCGAGACTCTATCTCAGCTGAAAAGAACAATGCTCAAAACTATCTTGCCGAGCTGGAGAGGGCTTATGTCAAGAATGACAAAGCCGAAGTGGGAACACTTTTAGGAAAATTAACCTCCATGAAGTTTGCTGGCAATGGTGGTGTTCGGGAGCATATTCTTAGCATGTCTCAGATTGCAAAGAGACTGAAGGCGCTGGGTATGGCTTTACCAGATGACCTTTTAGTCCATTTGGTTATGAATTCTCTTCCTTCTCAGTATGGACAAATTAGGACTTCCTATAATTGTCAGCCGAATAAATGGACTCTTAACGAGCTCATTTCTCATTGTGTTGATGAGGAGGAAAAGATGAATTCTAACAAAAGAGAGAGTGCTCATTTTGTTTCTTCAGTTGGGAAGGGCAAGAACAAGAAAAGAAAGAGGCCTTTTGCAAAGACTGTTGAAAAGGCTATTGAGAAACCTGCTGCTGCTACTGCTGTAGATCCAGTACAAAAGAAGCCTTATGTGCCAAAATGCTTCTTTTGTGGAAAGACGGATCACTTGAGAAAGGACTGTCCTAAATTTGCTATTTGGCTTACAAAGAAGGGTAAGTGCCTTGTTTTAGTCTGTTGTGAAGTTAATTTAACTTCAGCTCCTAAAAACACTTATTGGATGGATTCTAGTGCTACCGCTCATATAAGTGTTTCATTGCAGGGCTACCTCAACTACAGAAAGCCAACTGACGGTGAAAGATACGTCTATGTGGGAAATGGCGATCTGGTTGAAGTAGAGGCAATTGGACATTTTAGATTATGTTTAAGTACTGGCTATTTTTTGGATCTTATAGATACTTTTGTTATTCCCTCTTTTAGAAGGAATTTGATTTCTGTTTCCTTTTTGGACAAATCTGGTTTTCATTGTTCTTTTGGAGACAGTGTATTCACTTTATCTATGAATTCAAAAGTTTTGGGTACTGGTTGCTTGAATGAATGTGATAATCTATATATGTTAGACATTGATACTAGTTATCATGAATCCCTGCATGTTACTACAAGAGGTACCAAAAGAAAGTTGAATAGTGATAACTCAGCTGTACTTTGGCATAGACGTTTGGGTCATGTATCCAAATCAAGAATTGAGCGTCTTGTTTCTGATGGTATCTTAGATACACTTGATTACACAGGTTTGGATTCTTGTATTGAGTGTATTAAAGGAAAAAAGACTAAACAAAAGAGACTAGGTGCCATTCGGTCATCCAATGTTTTAGAACTGATTCATACAGATATTTGCGGTCCATTCCATATTGCAGCTAGAAATGGCCAAAGATATTTTATATCATTCATTGATGACTATTCTCATTATGGTTACTTATATCTCATTCATGAAAAATCTGAGTCTTTGGACGTGTTTAAATCTTATAAAGCCGAAGTTGAAAATCAACTAGGAAAGAAGATTAAATCTGTTCGATCTGACCTTGGTGGTGAATATTATGGTAAATATGACGGTTCAGGTGAACAACGTCCAGGACCTTTTGCACTTTTCCTACAGGAATGTGGAATTGTCCCTCAATATACAATGCCTGGTACTCCCAGCATGAATGGTGTATCTGAGAGACGTAATAGGACTCTTATGGATATGGTAAGGAGTATGATTAGTCATTCTACTTTACCAGAGTCTCTGTGGGGTGAAGCGTTAAAGACGGCAGCTTATCTTCTCAATAGGATTCCATCTAAAGCAGTTGCTAAAACACTTTATGAACTTTGGACTAGACGTAAGCCTAGTCTAAAGCATCTTCATGTTTGGGGATGTCCAGCTGAAGCAAGGCCTTACAAGCCGAATGAAACAAAACTGGACTCCAAAACTATCAGCAGCTACTTTGTTGGATATTCTGAGCGGTCTAGGGGTTACAAGTTTTATAATCCTACTTCCAGAACTTTTTTTGAAACGAGAATTGCAACATTTTTTGAGGATGTTGATTTTGGAGGGAGAAATAAAGAAAGAAACATTGTCTTTGAAGAGGAACCAAGTAAGGATGATTCGGTTCTCATTCCTTTTGTTGTTTCTGATAGCGTACAGACTCCAGTTGCTCCTGTCGCTATTCAAGATCCAATTCAAGACAATGTTATTCTTCCTCAAGAACAAATTCAACAACCTCAAGAATTAGAGCCTGTTCAAATGCCTTTGAGGAGATCTACTAGGGAAAGAAGAAGTGTTATTCCAGATGATTATATAGTGTTTCTTCAGGAACATGAGGATACTGTAGACATGATAGACAATGATCCAGTTAGTTTCTATCATGCCATGTAGAGTTCTGACTCCCATAAGTGGATTGAGGCAATGAACGAAGAGTATAAGTCTATGCAAGACAATCAAGTTTGGGATCTTGTTCAATTACCTGAAGGAAAGAAACCCATTGGTTGTAAATGGATATTTAAAACCAAAAGGGATTCTCAAGGTAATGTGGAAAGATATAAAGCACGTCTTGTAGCAAAAGGCTTTACTCAAAAGGAAGGGATTGACTATAAAGAAACCTTCTCTCCAGTTTCTTCGAAGGATTCTTTTAGGACAATCATGGCCTTAGTTGCAAATCTTGATCTTGAGCTTCATCAAATGGATGTTAAGACTGCGTTTCTCAATGGCGACATTGATGAAACAATATATATGGTGCAACCAGAAAATTTTGTAATTGGAGATCCAAAACATCTGGTATGCAAATTAAAGAAATCCATTTATGAACTCAAGCAAGCTTCTCGTCAATGGTACTTTAAGTTCAACCAAGTAATTGTCTCTTTTGGTTTTGAGGCAAATGCTGTTGAAAATTGTGTGTACCATAAGTTCAGTGGGAGTAGGTTTATCTTTTTGGTCTTATATGTGGATGACATACTTCTTGCTACTAATTGTAAAGTCTTGCTGCATGAAACCAAAGTTTTTCTTTCAAAGCATTTTGAGATGAAAGATTTAGGTGAAGCTTCTTTTGTTTTAGGGATTCAGATACATCGAGACCGTTCTCGAGGTATTCTTGGATTATCACAAAAGAGCTATATTGATAAAATGCTCAAGAGATTTGGTATGCAGAATTCTAGACCATTGGATAACCTTATTGCAAAAGGTGATAAATTTAGTAATCAACAGTGTCCAAAGAGTGAACTTGAAATTCAGGAAATGCAAAAGGTTCCTTATGCGTCAGCTGTAGGAAGTCTTATGTATGTTCAAGTTTGTACTCGTCCAGACATTTCTTTTATAGTTGGCATGTTAGGTAGATATCTTAGCAATCCAGGAATGGATCATTGGAAAGCAGCCAAAAGAGTCATGAGATATCTTCAGAGGACTAAGGGACATATGCTCACATATAGGAGATCAGATCAGCTTGAGATCATTGGGTATACTGATTCTGATTTCGCTGGATGCCAAGACAGTAGAAAATCCACATCTGGCTACATTTTTCTATTGGCTGGTGGTGCTATTTCTTGGAAGAGTGTGAAACAAACTCTAGTAGCAACCTCCACCATGGAAGCTGAATTTGTAGCATCTTATGAGGCATCCAATCAAGCTATTTGGCTGAGAAACCTTGTCACTGGGCTGCGTGTAGTAGGTGGAATAGAAAGACCACTGAAGTTGTATTGTGACAGCAGGTCAGCCGTTTTATTCTCCAACAACAACAGGAGCTCTTCTCGATCAAAACACATTGAGATTAAGTTCTTGGCTGTGAAGGAGAGGGTACAGAGTGGACAGATATCCTTAGAGCATATTGGAACAAACTCTATGATTGCGGATCCGCTTACAAAGGCAGTGATACCGAAAGTTTTCCATGAGCACACCGCTCATATGGGTATCGTTTTATTTGAGACTGTCTAGTTTTAGTGGGAGTTTGCTCTTTATGTATACATTATGTTTTTTGAATGCTCTATTTTGTTTTGGATATGTTTTGTTATGAAATTTTGTTGAGTACTCATTTTGGTTGATGGTTACACTCTGTATTATTATTATTGTTTTGCTTGATCTCACTTTTGTTGGTGACCAGTTGGAAACAGACATGATGATCACATTACATGTAGTTTTCATGCTACACTTCTATAATGAATCTATGTCATTTAGGGATATTGGTAATGTAGTTGATGATGAACTTAGTCATGAGATCTATGGCGAATGTTTCTTCAGCTCTTTATCAATATAACTAATGGACGAGATTGTTTTTAGATACCTTGTATGACTGCGTTTGTTGAGCTCATTTTGGTGTATGTATTTTATTTAACATATGTTCGCCCAAGTGGGAGATTGTTGGATTTAATTTTCTATTGTGGGCTTAATATGTAAAATTAAATATGTACAGCAGTCCGATTGTAAAGTCAATTTCAAATGTGGTCTTGATTGTGAATAATTGACTATTGAGGTATCAACTAATTATAGATATTAAGTGTAGAGACCATTATATAATTCCTATTTCGTTAAAGGACCGAAATAGGAATTGTACTAACCCTACAGGTATATAAAGGTCGTGGTCCCCAGAGGAGTTGAATACGATTTCAGTTTTACGTTCTTTTCGTACTGCTTCCGCTAAATCAATTCTTCAATTCTCTGGAAGGCTGCAAACCTAATTCTACACATCAAGATCGACGAACAACGATGTCAGGTACGTAACCTTTTCTAATTCAATCTATTTTGTTGAATCTAGTGGTTTGCACGATCTAGGTTATTGTTGAATTGTTTGAGATTAATTCTTAACAGATCGGTCTCAAACACAAATTTTTGGATACGCATCTTCTAACCTTTCTTTATTTTAATATACTGAAAAAAAAAAACAAAAGAAGAATTAGCAAAAATGATTTCTATGGAACATTTATCTTTTAGTTTTGGTGAAAAAGTAGGTTTTAATCAATATTGTCAAAAAGCTTTAAATCCTTCTACTTTAAAAGTGCCAATAAATATTATAAAACGAACTATTATTTCTTTATATAAAAAAGGAAAAAAAAGGAGTTAGAGCTTTTATTTTCTGAAATGAAAATTCATGTTTCAATTTGTTGTGATATTTGGAGTGATCATTAGCAAATGCATTTTTATATGGGCATTACATGCCATTGGATTGATAATGATTGGAAAATTCAAAAAAAAAATTATTGTATTTTGTGCTTTTGATGATAAACATACTGCAAATAATATTTATAGAATAATTGTTTCAATTTTAGATGAATATAAGTTGACATAAAAATTTTTTTCAATTTCATTTGATAATGCTTTTGCTAATACTAAATGAATTATTGAACTTAAAAATATTTGTGAACCAAATATTGGTGGAAAATTTTTTCATATAAGATGTGCTTGCCATGTTTTAAATTTATGTGTATAAGATGGTTTGAAAATTCTTGAATCTTTTATTTCTCCAATTATAAAAGTTATTTCATATTTATGGGGACATCCCCAAGTGATGAAAAGTTGGGCTAAATTTTGTAAGAAAAATAATAAAAGACCAAAATGTTTTTCAAGGGATGTCCCAACTCGTTGAATTCAACATATGAATTATTAAACAAGTATTTTTCTTATAAAGAATTATTGTGCATTTTTGTTACTAATAATATTGAAGAAATTAATTTATATCCACAAAATTGAGATATTTGTGCAAAAATTTTAGATATTTTAAAAATTTTTAATGATGCTAGCTATAAATTTAGTGGGGTTTATTATCCTACATCTCATTTATTTTTACCTATATGTATTAATATTGTTAGTGCACTCTAAGAATTTGAAAATGATTTTATATTAAAAGAATGTGTTTTTTCAATGAAAAAAATGGTTATCTTATTTTAAAAATATACCACACCCTTTATCTTGTTGCTATTGTATTTGATCCTAGATGTAAAATTGATGTTTTATGTGAATATTTGACTATTTATTATGAATTATTAAATCTTGATATAGAAGATAGTGTTAATATAAATGTAGTATTGCATGAAGTTAGACAAAATATTATAGAATTATATAGTGAATTTGTTCAATTTTCTAGTTGATCTACTTCTAATTCTAATTCTTCTCAATTCAATATTCAACAATTTCCAACTCAAAGGGTAAGTAGTGTTGGTGTTGCTGAACGGGTTCTACTACAAAGACAAAAAAGATCAAGGGAACCCAGTTCTTTTTCTGAATTTGATAATTATCTAACTACTTCTTTTGAGTTTTGTGATAATTATGTAGATAATAATTTTCCAATTTTAGATTGGTGGAGTCGTCACACTAATACATTTCCAATACTTTCTTTAATTGCAAAACAAGTTTTAGCAGCTTCGGTCTCCACGGTTGCGGTTGAACAAGCTTTTAGTCAATGAGGAAACATACTGGATGAAACACGATCTCGTATGACACCCGATTCACTAGAAACACAATCATGCGTGGATGTTGGAGCAAGGCCAAACTAAGAGCACAAGAAAATCTAAAAGAAAATGAAGATTTATATGATCTTTACGATGGTTTCTCAACGGGAACATCAACCGGTGGTGGAAATAGTGAATAAGGTAAAAAGAGTGAAATTGGTACAAGGTAAGTAAGAACTACGTGGGCTTTGATTCCTCTAAACCCAAAGAGGATACTGTGACATCCCAACCCGGCAAAGCGATCCTAGGATGGCAGGCTAGCTAGGGTAGTGGAATGCGGGACACAGGAATGAATCGAATCATATATCGAAAAGGGGAAAAACTAATTATTAGAGGCGCCTTTTGGTGGAATCGCTGAAGAGTTGGAAGAACTCCAGGGTTAAGCGTGCTCGCTTAACGGAAATCTCAGGATGGTGACTGGAAATCTCAGGATGAGTGACCTCCTGGAAAGTTTTCCATTTCAGACGGGGCGTGACAGATATGTAGGCAACTTAATTTTTTTAAAAAAATTAAGTTCAAGCCTTTTTTTTTTTTTTTTAAATTATGTTCCAATTTTTTAAACAAAAAATAAATTCAGTTGAAGACTTTTTTTAAAAAAAATAATTAAGTTCAAGTTTTTTAAAAAAATAAATTTAGTTGAAGCTTTTTTTATTTTTTAAGTGTATTTTTTTTAAAATAATTTTCACAAATTTTTAAATTTTAAAAACCGATCTTCAAAACTTAAAATTTAAAATTATGTAATTCGCCAGAAAACCGATCAGAGAACCGATCGGAACCGTCGATTTTAGAACCGTTAAGGAACCGGAACCAGAACCAAAATTAGAACTGTTCAGTTCTAAATCAAAATTGAAACCGAAAATTTTTGGTTCGATTCTGAAACTGGAACCGCCGGTTCCGGAAAAGTGCCATGCCTACTTCCATACCTAGACTTCTAACCAAACACCTGATAAATTAATATGTTAGGCTACTTCCAGAGGGACGAGACGAGACCTATAAATTAAATTGAGCCCGCCGAGAGTCTCAACTTCAAACTCCAGAAAACCGAAAAAGAAAAAAGCGCTTCTGTTACTGCAAATCCGCCATGAGAAGGACTAAGGGACGAGGACCACACGGTGTAGGTGGCAAGCAACACCAAAATCTTGATGAAAATTTGACCTACATAGCTATTCAAAACCAACCTCAGCTTGAACAAAAATCTAATATCGGATGCTCTTCTCTTCCATCCACTTCTTCTCGGCAACAAGCTTCGGGATCCAAATCCGCTAAAACTCATCGAAAACCTCAATGGGTGTTACGTAATCAGCCTAACTATGCACCCAAGAACTTGGTTATGGAGAATTCTGAGTTGGGTTCCTCAAAATCGGTCTCTCTGCTGGGTTCTTTGAACTCAGAAGTGAATTCTCCAAAATCTGAACCAACTTGTTCGAAGATTGAGGTGGTTTCTTCAAGTTCTGAAGTCGATTCTTTGATTGTTTGTAAGAAACCGGATAGTGAACCAGAAGATAGGGAAAATCACAAACTGGAATCAACTGAAATGAAATATGAACCAGAAGGTGAAATGGATTATGTTATGAATAGATTGGAAATGCTGAGGTTAGGTGCGGAGGAGCCAGAATTATCTGATGAACAGCTGAGGATCAATGATCAGCTGCAGGACGATGAGGTATTTTCATGAACTTTAACAGAGTTATTGATTCGGAACTTTGGTATCACTGTGTTTGTGTTGGCTTGTTATGCATATTTCGACTTGATATGTCTACAGCTTGTAAAACTTTATTATATGACACAATTGACAGCATGTTGTTTTGATTTGTGCTCAGTTATCGGTAGGACTTTTCTTAAGACGATCCAACGCACACTTTTTTACAGCTTATGGTTGATTTTTCTTGTCCAGGTTTCTATCAATATTAGTTTAGTTTAATTTGTGCATTGTATTTCACATTACATACGGCTTGTCTGCAATTTTTGCTGCTTGAGGCCAAATTCCTAATCACTGGCAGTTAGCACTAATAGTTTGACTGCATATTGTTGGTAACCTTTGAACAACAATAATATCTGTCATGTCTTTACTGACGTAAAACTAGTGCAAGGATATTGATTTTATCTGTCTTCATATCTAAGAACCTGCATCTGTGCAGGTTGGAAGATATTATGTGATGCTGATTAAGTTGATAGTTGAAACACGAATAAGAACATGCTCATTCTGACCTTTTCCCATCCTATTAGCTGCTTACCCTGAGTAAATTCTGGTCCTTTTAGTTGCCTGTTATTGTGCCTATTGTTATCAGAATCTTACGATTCACGATACGAATCTTATGATTTGATTGAATTTTCATACTAGATGATTTGAACCTTATGGGTGAATCAGTATTATCCTAAATCTTACGATTTGAGTTGATTCTCAAGTCGAACGATTCTTTTACCCAACAAAACCAATGGAAAAGTTAATATAGAAGAAAAAAAAAAGAGCAGGAGAATATAGTTATAGAAGATGAAGATAATGAAGGGCTTGAACTTGGAAATAATAATCAATAAATATGGATTTGGATAGGAAATTTTAATGGCTTGATAATCTTACTTTGTTTTATATTAAAATTTTAACTTCATAGTTTGATATTTTGAACTTGACAACTACACAAGTCATTAAGTTCTCTTTCATTTTGTGTTTAGTAAATAATTTCGAATTAAAATTTACATAAATACATTCTTTGCAATTAATTTTTAGTATCTTTTGACAAAATTAACGGAAATATATCCATATTGAATCTCACAATGCGATTCTCGATTCTAAAATAAAAATTTCGATTCTGAATTTGACAACTATGATTGTGCTGTAAAGGTAATTTTAAACTATTGTACTCCTTAATCATTTAAAATAAAGAGATATTTACCAGTTTAGGTGTTCCATCCATATGTATTAACATACATATGTCACTAATCAACTTAAAATTTGGGTTTAGCCGTTTAGCTTATTGTTAAGAATCTGGGCCCTAGGAGTAATTAACCAAATTCATTAACAATTCATTTAGTAATTGGACTTATAATGAGTTGGATTTACGTTTAACACAAAATAGCTGGTTGGTTCACTTTCCTTGTCATATGCTATTCACTCAATTTATGTTTAACCAATGTGGGATTACCCACATACTTCTACACTTGTAAAGGTGTGATTTGGATAGTTGAGCTTCATGTTTTGTTAGTATAGTCAAGTTACTGTGTGAAACTTTGGATGCAATTACTAAAATTGCAAATTTTCTATTTTTTGTTTGGAGTAGAAGGAATTTGAGGGTCTTATCCTCTCCCCCGTCCCACTCTGAATTTCTGCTTTCTCTTTTCTGTGATTTTCTCCAGTTGCTTGCTCTGGAGTCTATTTATGGACAGGATGCCTGCCTTGTTGAAAGGCAAGGAGACCTTCGATCTTTTCAGGTTAGTCTATGGGCCTCTTCATTTGAAGCCATTTTTGCGTACTGTGAAGAAGTTAATAGTACCTGTGTTTTATCTCGCAGATACATGTACATATAGAAGTTCCTGGGGAACTTACTGTAACTGCAAAGCTTAATTCATTTAGCGATCTTAAGATGAAGAAAGAAAATTCAGATGACTTCTCATACTCATTGAAAGTTCAGCATGTTCCACCAATTGTATTGACCTGCTTACTACCTAAAACATACCCAAGCCACCTACCACCTTTTTTCGTGATCTCGGTTCAGTGGTTGGATTCCATTAGGATTTCTAATCTCTGCTCCATGCTGGATGCAATATGGATGGAACAACAAGGGCAGGAAATTATCTATCAGTGGATTGAATGGTTACAGAATTCTTCTCTTTCTTATCTTGGGATTGATCAGGAGATAGTGCTTGGTCCTCATGGCATAAAGCACACTGGAGACAGGCGTGCAGTTTCAGGAAGTGTCTCCCCAGATGTTGATGTTCCTTCAATCAGGAGTTATAATGCTGAGCACTGCCATGAGAGCTTCTGCAAAAACTTGCATGAATGTGTCATCTGTTACAATGAATATTTTGGTAAATTTCACCTTTGCTTGAAAATAGTTTCATTCACTTTCTCTATTAAAATCAGAAGTTAAGATTCAAATTTGAATTATTTTTGTCTGTTCATATGCTCGTCTACCTCCTCTCTTATCTTTCTTTAGGGTTTGGAAATTGAAAAACTGTTAGTTCAATTTATTGTTTTCCAACACCCCCCTCCCCCTCATCTCTCTCTGTCTCTCCCCCTGTTGGGAAAGGTGGTGGTGGTAGCAGTGTTGGGGTGGAGTAGACAATATACTGAGGTCATATCAAGAGGTAGAAGACTTCATTCCACATAAACTAACTGTCCTAGGATTACGGCACATCATTAATATTGCTGTGGAAACTTGGGAGCATTCCATCGGATCTTCTATCATGGTATCTCAACTTGTGACTGATTTTATATCTGGTGCTAATCTTGATAATTACCGTTTTATGATGTCTATATTGGCTATCATTAGTAAATTTTGAGGGATGGCAAATCTTTAGTTGAGAAGGTGGGTACATAATGATTATATATGGGAAAATTCCTTATTCATGCAGCAACTTTGCTACTGGGCCGCTTAGGGAATTGAAAAATTTTGGGTTGCTTTAAGCTTTGGAGGGTTAAAGTTTGAAATAGGTAGAAGAGAAGAAATTGAAGTTGCAAAATGACACAGAACAATAGTATTGTTAAGGATTAATTGTAAATAGAGTTCTAATAGGAGTTAGATTCCTAATAGGTTTATAGTACCCAGTATATGTATTTATGTGTCCCTATTGATGAAAAAAGATAGAGAATATTTTCTTCACACTAAAATTACATGGTATCAGAGCCTTTGGCTCGTTAGCATTTTTTTTTTTTTCGGTTTCTGCGTTGACGTTTTAGGCGACAATTCTGTTTCGTGACTATCAGTCTAGGTCTCCCACCTAGGCTTTTGCTTTTGTCTCATCGCCACCCAAGGGAGGAAGAGTGACCTTCGATCGGCGTCTCCACCAAATCCGGTGGCGTGAAGACTGGCGAGTGTGCCTCACGCGCCGTTAGAAGAATCTGACGTCATCTCACACGCCGGCGAGTGGAGGCGTGTCCCACAGTTTCCGGTGACCGGGTTTCGTCGTCCAGGATCAACTCGACGTCCGGCTTCTTTTCCAGTGGTTAGTTTTCGACTCTGACAGCATTTGGTAGGAGCTTTTTTTGTTTCTTTGCTACTGCTGTTTGCGGCTTTCGGTTCTAAGTCTACTGATTCCTCAATTGCTGCTGCTGCCAATTCAGGTATTCCTACTACATGTCTTAAGTCTATCTCATCAGAGTGGGTCATTGATTCTGGTTGCACAGATCACATGACAGGTAACCCTAGTCTCTTATCCTCAGTAAAATACCCTGAACAATTTAATTGTCATGTTACTCTCGCTGATGGTTCCATATCTTCTGGCAAGTGTGTTGGCACCACCAATCCTATCCCATCTCTTCCGTTGTCTTCTGTTTTTTGTTTGCCTCGTTTTTCATTCAATCTATTGTCTGTTAGCAAAATTACTCGTCTATTGAATTGTTGTGTTAAATTTTATCCTACCTATTGTGTGTTTTAGGATCTTTTGACGAAGCGGATTATTGGTAGAGGACGTGAGTCAGGTGGCCTTTATCTTCTGGGTGAACACGTTTCGTCATCTCTAGCTTGTGCTGGTGCTCTCTCTCTCCTCTTGAGGTTCATTGTCGTTTGGGTCATCCTTCATTGTCTACTTTAAAAAAGTTGTGTCTGCAGTTTCAGTCTTTATCAATTTTAGAATGTGAATCTTGTCAATTTGCCAAACATCATTGTTTACCTTTAGTTCCTCGAGTCAATAAACGGGTTTCATCCCCTTTTGAATTAGTTCATTCTGATGTTTGGGGTCCATGTCCTGTTATTTCTACAACTGGTTTTCGATATTTTCTAACTTTTGTGGATGATTATTCTCGAGTTTCTTGGTTATTTTTAATGAAAACTTATTCTGAGATATTCTCTATTTTCTGTTCCTTTTGTGCTGAGATTAAAACTCAATTTAATACTTCTGTTTGCATATTGCAAAGTGATAATGCTAAAGAATATCTATCTAGTTCCTTCCAATCTTATATGTCACAGAATGGTATTCTTCATCAAACATCTTGTGTTGATACTCCTTCTCAAAATGGGGTTGCAGAAAGAAAAAATCGACATCTTCTTGAGGTTGCTAGGGCACTGCTATTCCAAATGAAGGTCCCTAAACATTTTTGGGCGGATTCTGTCTCTACTGCATGTTTTTTGATTAATCGCATGCCTTCTTCTGTGTTTAATGGTCCCATTTCTTATAGTGGCTTGTTTCTTTCTATACTTTTATTACCAATTGAACCTCATATTTTTTGTTGTACTTGTTTTGTTCGTGATGTTCGTCCACAGGTTTCCAAATTAGATCCAAAGTCCCTTCGTTGTGTTTTCCTTGGGTATTCTCGGCATCATAAGGGGTATCGTTGTTTCTCTCCCGATCTTGACCGTTATCTTATTTCTGTAGATGTCACATTTTTTGAGACTACATTTTTTTCTTCTCCTATATATAAGTGAGGGGGAGGATGATGAGCTTTTAATCTATGCTATCCAGCAATTTCCTAGCTCTCTTGCTCTTGCTCCTATTCCTGAACTTGCACCTACTCCTGCTACAACTTATACTGCTCCTATCCCCCCTCCTGCACCAGCATCTGCTTGCCCCGGTTTTGAACAGGTTTATTCCAGGAGACCAAGAACTCTAGACTCGCTTCCCCCACCTGCCGCTTCAACAGAAGATCCGGTTCCCTCCATTCAACCTGAGCCTGTGCCATCCACTCCTCAGTCAGAACTTGACCTACCCATTGCTCTTCGAAAAGGTAAATGCAAGTGTACCTATCCTATTTCATCTTTTGTTAGTTATAATCGTCTTTCTTCTTCATTTCGTCGTTTTCTAAGTAACCTAGATTCTGTCTTAACACCTAAAACTGTTGTCCAAGTTTTGTCCCATCCTAGTTGGTGTGCAGCAATGAAAGAGGAGATGACTGCCTTAGATACTAATGGTAGGCAAGAAAGCTATTGGTTGTAAATGGGTTTTCACAGTTAAAATGAATCATGATGGATCTGTTGCTTGTCTCAAGGCTCGATTAGTTGCTAAGGGTTATTCTCAGATTTATGGCCTTGATTACTCTGATACTTTTTCTCCTGTAGCCAAATTGTCTTCTTTTCGTTTGTTTATTTCTTTAGCAACTATTTTTGACTGGCATTTACATCAGCTGGATGTTAAGAATGCCTTTCTTCGTGGGATCTTCAAGATGAAGTTTATATGGAGCAACCATCATGTTTTGTTGCTCAGGGGGAGTCGGGTAAAGTGTATAAACTTCGAAAATCTCTTTATGGACTAAAACAGAGTCCTCGAGCTTGGTTTGGTAGATTTTGCAATGTGGTACACCAATTTGGCATACAGAAGGGTACTTCTGATCATTCTGTATTTTTCAGTAGTACTAAGACTAGTTTGATTCTACTTGTGGTTTATGTTGATGACATTGTTATTACAAGGAGTGATTCAGTGGGCATTACATCACTTAAATCATTCCTCCAGACTCAGTTCCAGACAAAAGACTTAGGATTGTTAAAGTATTTTTTGGGTATTGAAGTGTCTAGGTATAAGAGAGACATCTTCTTATCTCAAAGGAAGTATGTCCTTGACTTACTAAAGGAAACTGGAAAGTTGAGTGCCAAGCCATGCAGTGCTCCAATGACTCCCAATTTGCAACTTTCAATTGGTGGTGAACTGTTTGATGATCTTGAGATGTATAGAAGATTGATGGGCAAACTGAATTATCTTACGGTAACACGTCCAGATATTGCTTACCCTGTGAGCGTGTTAAGCCAGTTTATGTCTTCTCCTACTGTTATCCATTGGGAAGCTTTAGGACAAATTTTGTGCTACTTGAAAGGTAATCCAGGTCGTGGCCTCCTTTACAGTAATCATGGGCATTTGAACATTGAGTGTTTTTCAGATGCGGATTGGGCAGGTACGAAAGTTGATAGAAGATCAACTTCAGAATATTGTGTCTTTGTGGGTGGAAACTTGATATCGTGGAGGAGCAAGAAACAAAATGTAGTCTCACGGTCGAGTGCTGAATCAGAATATCGAGCTATACACAATCTACTTGTGAAATAATTTGGATTCGTCAGTTGTTAGAGGAAATTGGCTTCAAGTCATCCTTGCCTGCAAAGTTATGGTGTGATAATCAAGCTGCTCTTCACATTGCATCAAATCCAGTATTCCATGAATGAACAAAACATAACGAGATTGATTGTCATTTCATTCGTGAAAAGATACAACAGGGTGTTATCTCCATAGGGCATATTAAAACAAGTGAACAGTTAGGAGATATCTTTACAAAAGCTTTAAATGGACCTCAAGTTAACTATCTTTGTAACAAGTTGGGCATGATTAACATCTATGCTCCAACTTGAAGGAGAGTGTTAAGGATTAGTTGTAAATAGAGTTCTAATAGGAGTTAGATTCCTAATAGGTTTATAGTACCCTGTATATGTATATATATGTGTCCCTATTGATGAAAAAAGATATAGAGAATATTTTCTTGACACTAAAATTACAAGTATGAAAGGATTTAAACAAAAGTATGGAAATGTAATCTTGTTTTGTTTTCATTTGTTGTCAAGACAGAAAGATAAGAAAAATTGTAAACCATCCGGGACATGACAAAATCTAACTGTAATGCACAATAGTTTTGTGGTAAAAGTAGACTTATTGTCTCCTAAACTAAAAATATGGCCTCTAACGGCTAATTACATATTAAATTTCTTAACATGAATTATGATAATTTCTTTTAAAACCCTAAACATCAATGTTCTCCCTAGCTTATTTTGCATTAAATGCTTTTTTGAGTAAAAAGAAAAAAAATGCTTGAAAAACCACGCAATGGTGGGTTTTTACTGTAAATGGTTTGAGGTCTTGTTTGGAAAACGTATAAACCTTCAATTTTTCTTTCCTATAACACTAGGTCTTCTGCTTCATGACTATGGACCAGAAATATATAATGTTTATCATTCTGTTTTTGTATGTGTTAGAAATGCAATTACGGCAGTTTGGACTTTAGTCTTCCTATTTAGTAGTTTCGTATTTTATTTTTGGTAGGAGATCAACTATTTAGTAGTCTTCTTATTAGTAATTTCTTATTTTTCTTTTGGTAGGAGATCTGCTATTTAGTAATCTTCCTATTTACTTGTCTTTCTATTTAGTAGTCTTCCCATTAGTCGTTTCCTATTTTAATTAATAGTAGGAGATTTCATTCTAGTACAAGCAGAATTATTTTTAACTAAACTCTCTCTAATGAGTCTAAGGTTAGAGCTTCCTTTTAAAGAGCTCGTAATTTTCAGCAACAATAGGTCGAGGAAAGAATCGTGGTAAAACAAAAGCTTTAGCTTTTGAATCAGATTTTATTGTTAACAGGGCCGTGAGGAGATCCTGGTGGTGTGAACATAACACTATAGCTTAGTGAGAGTTGAAGCTTGAAATCTCTGTCAATAATTACAAATAAATATTTGCTAAGGTGTACTATTTTAGGCAAAGTTGCATGGGAACAGGAGGGGCCATGGCCCCCCAAAGACCCATGGCTCTCTGTATGAAAAGGGCTATTGGCTCTCTTATGTTTGCTTTAAAATTTTTTACGCCACACGAATTTTTTATTTATTTATTACATATGCATATAATTGAAGTCATTGAAGCTTCCCCTTTTCTTTTAAAGCAATAATTTTATATTTTTTCCCTTCTTCTCATTTGAATTTGAAAGTAAAACTTTTCCATCTAAATATATCCAGTGAAAGTAACATTTTCCATTATCAAGACATGGTTTTTCACAATGAATAGTTTTCTAATAACTTTAATATAGTTAACTTAAAACTTTATATTATCCAACTTTGTTTTGATTGGCCTGTGTTAGTAAATATTGCTGTATTGATCAATCTAATTTTCAATTCAAAATGAAAAATGGTACGACTCATTATTTTTTTTTAATTTTAGTAGATCCCTCAAAAAATTATTGTCTAGTTCCGTTACTATCTATTTTGTGTATAAAAGTGATCTAGTCATTAGGAATCCTTAAACATACGATTTTCAAAGGCTTTTCTTTGAGAGCAAGAACATGCTTGTCGTTGTTCTTATCATTCCAATCCACATCTGCCTTTAATTGTTACAAATTTGATGTTTAATCTGAGCGAATCACTTTTAATTGTCTTATCTTACGTGCTTGTATATTTCAGAAGAATTGTTATTACCTTTTTCTTCCTTTCAATTTTTTATGTTTTTCTCTTAACAGGCAGTGACTTCATCAAGCTACCTTGCCAGCACTTTTTCTGTGAGAAATGCTTGAAGACGTATTCTAACATACATGTTGCGGAAGGCACAGTGAACAAGCTTCAATGTCCAGATGCAAAATGTGGGGGCATGGTCCCACCTGGTTTATTGAAACGTTTACTTGGTGAAGAAGAATATGAACGTTGGGAGTCCTTAATGTTACAAAAAACACTAGATTCCATGTCTGATGTTGCTTATTGCCCACGATGTGAAACACCGTGCATAGAAGATGAAGACCAGCATGCACAGTGCTCCAAGTGCTTCTTTAGCTTTTGTACACTTTGTAGGGAGCGGCGTCATGTAGGCATAGCATGTCTAACACCTGAATTGAAGCTTCGCATGTTAGAGGTAAATGTATTTGGTCATTTCAAGTATTTTATTTTCCCACTTTGTTTGGCATGCCATACGCTTCTGACCAATGCATAATTTCCTCGAAGCAAATTTCAAGTGGTAAGCAGCTTTTTCGTGAAACAAACTTTATGTAGTGAACAACTTTTCCATAGGAGTGAAATTTATGCATACTTGAGATATTTCAATTAAACAGATCTAACAAACTGTAGCAATTGTGAATGATGACAAGTGAGGATAGTTTTTCTGTCTAATGTCCTGAGGGTCTACTCACTTCATTCCTATGGGTTTTGGTAAAATTTTGTAGTTAGGAGGGTCCCATGGTCACTCCAGGCATGGTGATGCTTGTGAAGGTTTACTATTATTTAGTTTTGGGTAAACAACCCAAAAAATTACAATCAAATTTATAATTGTGGATCTTCATAATAAACTAGAGCTGTAGCTAATTTGTAAACCCACTTTTCAAGTGATGGAATGGCTATTAAAGTAAATCTTTAATGCAAAGTTGCTCCGTGGGCTCAAAAGGGAGCTACTACTTCACTGGGCTGAAAACCAACACCAAATCAAGAGAGACCATCTCACTTGATAAATGCCATTATTTTAATGGCCATGTGATCACTTGAAGTGAGATTTTAGACGCTGTCTACATTTAGTACAAACACATTTGTTGCAATTGTAAATTTGGTCAAAGTTGGTTTTTGTCATTGACCTCTTTATTTCCTTCCATTATAAAGAGAAACAAGTAGCTGAAAAGGCATGGTTAATTGAGAATCCTATTGCCTTTTGATTTGTAAAAGAAATACATCTCTCTAATATTATCTATGGAAGTTTAAAGAAAAGCAGTTATAATCTCCCAGAAGAAAGTGAAGTTCAAAATTCATGAATGGAGCTTTTGAGCTCTGGAAAGCTGAAACATTTTATTTCAAAAGGGGGAGAGAGAGAGAGAGAGATAGAGATAGAGAATAAACGCCCTTGCCTTGAAAGAAAATCTTGTCCCTTATGTTTCCTTAATATTACTTTTTTCTGTGCATGGTGCAATGATGTAACTTTAATGGTTAGATTTTTGGAGGCAAAGGTCAAGGCTCCTTTTGTTGATAGCCAACCAGTACCTCAATTAGAAGAAATTGCTTTTCTGATGTCCTTTACTCTAGATATGTTTTGAAATTTGCAGATGCACAAGAATTCTGCGTCTAAATAGAATAACATTATCATGGATAGTTTTATTTGATTCATGCCAATGCATTTCCCAACCCCTGAACATGTGTTAAATATGCAATTGGACCCTTGAAATTTTATTTTGTTCTTGGATAAAAGATTTTTATTTTTGAATCAGTTAAACTTCCTTGTTGTTATAAAACTTTTTGTGATTTTAGGAATTTATACATTATTGAATTATAAATTATTTTCCCCATTCTTGTTCACCTGCTTTCTCTTGTTCTCAACAAATTCTTGCTTGCCAAACTAGAAAAAAGAAGAAAACAAAAAGAAAAGATTAAGCCTTATCAAAATCACCACCAAAACCCTTATAATTGCTGGAATTACCAAAGCAAATGAAAACATCAGAGAGATACTCAAGAGGGCATTCAGAAAAACAAGCTGCTACCAAGGTTTCCAGCATTAGTGGCAAAGAGAGACTCTAAGGAGGCTGCCAATCTTAATGGAGAGAATGTTTGCTTCTGTGCTTACTCTCTCCTCTTCTTTCCTTCTCTTTCTCCTTCCATCACTGCCAACCTCACCTCTTTTCTGCTCCTGTTGGTGCATGCTTTTGCACCTGAAATGTCTTTCAAACTTCCCCATTCTGTCTCTCTCAGCCTCTATTGTTCCTTCGCAGAATATGGCACTCTCATTGTCATTTCTTCTTTTCTTTTCTTTTTTCTTTTTATTCTCATAATATTTATCTTTTATCTTAAGTATTTTGTTTTATTCTTTTATGTTAATTAGTTATTTATTAAAATGTAAAAAGAATAAAATAATATTTTCTTATCATGTCAGCAAAAGAATATATTTATTTTATTCCCAAGGAGTTTCAAAAATAAAATTCTTTTTACCAGTTGAATGAAATAAGACTTCAAGGGAACTTTCTCTATCCACCTGCATAAACAAGAATTTGGGCAATTTCTTATATTTTTTTGCTTCACCACGTCTTGTTGTAAGTAAAATTTTATGGTATTTGAATATTTAACACTTTGATCATGATATTCTGGTCATATTCCAATTACCCAACTACTTTCAGTGTTAGTTTCCTAGTGGCTTGACAGAAGAATAATCATGTCATGCAAATTAAGCCCTTGACCAGACAATGAAAAAGAACATAAGGATTTATTTGTACTAATTCTCTTCATTTAGTGATTTTGTGTGATCTTGAAACTTACATAGAATTTTTTCTAATATTTCTCTATGGATGAGAAATTAAAATTTCTTATTATTTTTGGACTAAATTAGTATTATTATACTCTTCTATTTTAGGAGCGCAAGATCTAAAGTGATAAGGAGTTTCTGAGTTTGTGTATGTTAATGTATGATATATCACTTTAAGCGAGTGAATAAATAACTTTACAGAGGGCAAATAGAATAACTTTGTTGAAGGGTCAAATTGACATTTGCATGTTGGCATTTGCTTTATACATAAGAAAAAAATGTAGAAATTAAAGGAAATAATATGTTTTTATTTCTTTCAATTTGTGATATATTTTCAACCTCTACTCCACTATATATATACAAAAATTGTTCCAACATAGGAAGTAATCTAAATAGAAATATCCCTAAACTAAGAAACATAATCTTTACACTAATTAGGAATAAACCTAAACTAGGAAACACAATATTTACTTTAATCACAAAGATTTCAACACTCCCCCTCAAGTTGGTGCATAGATATTACTCATGCCCAACTTGCAAACTAAAGGATGAAACAACTTGCTATGCAAACCCTTTGTGAAAACATCAGCTAGTTGCTCTTTTGAAGCTATATAGGAGACGCTTATAACACCTTCAACTATTTTCTCTTTTATAAAGTGACGATCAATATCTATGTGCTTAGTTCGATCATGTTGGACTGGATTGTTCATAATACTGATGGCTGCTTTACTATCACAAAATAACGATATATTTATTGTTTCAACCAACTTTAACTCTTCCATTAATCTGCGCAACCATAGAAGTTCACAGATTCCCTGTGCCATAGCTCTATACTCAGCTTCTGCACTGGACCTTGCAACAACAGCCTGCTTCTTGCTTCTCCATGTGACCAGGTTTCCTCCAACAAAAACACAATAACCTGAGGTTGATCTCCTGTCTTCAAGGGAACCAGCCCAATCCGCATCTGTATAGCCTGTTATTGTTAAATGGCCATGTTTAGAAAATAAAAGTCCTCTACTTGGAGCTGATTTTAAATATCTCAGAATCCGATGCACTGCTTTTAAATGAGACTCCCGAGGGTCATGCATGTACTGACTCACTAAACTTACAGCATAGGAAATATCTGGTCTAGTATGGGCAAGATAAATCAACCTCCCAACCAATCTCTGATACCTGCCAATGTCAACTGAACTTCCCACTCCAGCTTGAAGCTTATGATTAGCTTCAATAGGTGATTCTGCAGGTTTACATCCCAACATATCAGTTTCTTTAAGGAGATCAAGGATATACTTTCTCTGAGAAATAAAAATCCCTTTTTCTGACCTAGCAACTTCTATCCGAAGGAAATATCTCAACTTTCCCAAATCCTTAATCTCAAACTCCCTAGCTAACAAATTTCTCAAGTGAGTCATTTCTTCTTCATTATTTCCAGTCATCACTATATCATCAACATAGACAATAAGCAACGTGATCTTACCTTCATGATGTTTAATGAATAAAGTATGATCAGCATCGCTCTGAATATACCCAAAGGAAAGCATAGCTTTACTAAATCTTTCAAACCATGCTCTTGGTGATTGTTTTAGCCCATATAATGACTTCTTCAGCTTGCAAACTTTTCCTCTGGTTTTGTCATCATCAAATCCAGGAGGAATCTCCATATACACCTCTTCTTTCAAATCACCATGTAGAAAAGCATTTTTAACATCAAATTGATGTAACTCCCAGTCAAGATTGACTGCACAAGACAACAAAATTCTGATTGTGTTCATCTTGGCTACAGGGGCAAATGTTTCCTGATAATCAACACCATAGGTCTAGTTGAATCCTCTGGCTACCAATCTAGCCTTGTACCTCTCAATTGAACCATTTGCCCTATGTTTAACTGTGAACACCCATTTACATCCAACTGGCTTCTTTCCTGGTGGAGGAGTTACAAGATCTCAGGTCTCATTTTTTGCCAAAGCTCTCATCTCCTTAACCATTGCAGCCTTCCATTTTGAATCCTGTAATGCCTCTTGCCAATCCTGCGGTATAGAAACAGAAGAAACATACAAAACAAAGGCTCTATAGGAAGGGGACAGAGCATTGTATGAGATGAAATGGGAGATAGGATGTTTAGTGCATGTTCTAACTCCTTTTCTAAGAGCAATAAGAATATCAAGGTCATTATCAGAAGGACTGGAATCAAGATTAGGATCAGAATCAACAGGAATTAAAGAAGACTCACCGAGTTCTTGCTTTTCTATATCTTCAGGGACCGAAATTGGAGAGGACGGTTGATCAGAGGTCTCATGCTCCATGGTTGTATCTGTATTAGTCTGCCATGTGTAGGTTTTCAAATTAGGTCTATCCAATCTTCCTAGAGATTTGGGTGGTTGCTCTCTCTTACTATCTATGTCTACAGGAATCTCCCCCTGGAAAGAAATGTCATCCATCACCTCTTCCATCTGATATTTCTCCCCCTGAAGAGGTGACTGGGAAGAAAAATAAGATTCAAACTCCCGAAAGGTAACATCCATACTCACAAAGTATTTCCTAGAAGAAGGATGATAACACTTGTATCCTTTTTGAGTAGTAGAGTAACCAACAAACACACACTTCAAGGCTCTAGAATCTAATTTGCTAAGACCATTCTGATGAACAAAGCAAACACATCCAAAGACTTTAGGAGGTACAATATAAGAGTTTTTTTCCTTGAAGAACCTCTAATGGAGTATTAAAATTCAAAGTACGAAGAGGCATACGATTGATAAGGTAAGCAGCAGTCAAAATAGCATCCCCCAAAATGGTTTGGGAAGATTCATAGTGAACATAAGGGACCTAGCTACTTCCAGTAAATGCCTATTTTTCCTTTCTGCTACTCCATTTTGAGCACTAGTATTGACACAACTAGTCTGATGGATAATACCATTAGAATCTAAATACAAAATCAGCATTCATGTATTCAGTACCATTATCAGTTCTTAGGATTTTAACATGCGCATCAAACTGAGTACAAATCATTTTATGGAAATTCTGAAAACACGAAAAAAACTTCATTTTTTGTTTTCATCAAATAAACCCAAGTCAATCTAGTGCAACAATCAATAAAGGTCACAAACCATCTATAAACAGAAAGAGAGACAGTTTTAGTAGGACCCCAAACATCAAAATGAATAGTAGCAAAAGGAATCAAATTTTTATTATTAATCGGAGAATAAGAATGCCTGGTGTATTTGGCAAGTTCACAAGCATCACATACTAATGAATTAAAATCACATTTAGCAGACAAAGTGGGAAATAAACGTCCTAAAACAGAAAAAGAGGGATGTCCTAATCTCCTATGCCATTGAATAACTTCATCGGAAGGATTTCTAGAAGTTCCTAACAAAGCTTGACTGGTACCCGAATTTGAAAAACGGCAAACGTCATCCAACAGATACAGTCCATCGCGCAAGCTACCACTGCCAATCATTCTCCCTGTGTTCAGTTCCTGAAATATACAATGAGTCGGGTAAAAAGTTACTTTGCAATTAAGTGCTTTTGTGATTAAGCTGACAGATAACAAATTAATAGGAAATCTGGGAACATGAAGAACATGGGAGAGTTTAATATTGGAAGTACAGTCAATAGAACCTGTGCTAGCAATTGGTACTAAGGAGCCATCCGCAATGCGAATTTTGTCTGTGCCTTGATATTTAGAATATGTGAGGAAATGTTTTATAGAGCCTGTTGTATGTTTATTTGCTCCTGAATCTATAACCCAAGAGGGTTTTGCAATTTTTGCAAGAAAGGTAAGAAAAGCATTACCTGAATTAACAAAATTGGAGGCCGCAGTCTGAGTTGAGGATGAATCAAGCTGTGACAATAATCGTTTCAGGGACTGAATCTCCTTATCAGAAAAGCTTCCAGCAGTAGATGGTTCCTCAGATAAAGCTCCACTATCAGATATGTGTGCCTGTGGTCTAGAAGAACTGACCCGCTTTCCTCCACGCCCTTTAGTTGGGCGTCCATGTGATTTCCAGCAGAACTCCTTGGTATGCCTGTTCTTACCGCAATAGTCACAAAATAATTGATCTCTATCTGAAGAACTGTTCTTTGCAGCCTGGATATGTTCTCTTGCAGAATTAGCAATCAACCCTGCTTTGTCAATGGTAGATCTGTGAACCATAGCATTCCTCCTAGTCTCCTCTTGCTGTACAAATGAGTATGCTTTCGTAAGGATGGAAAAGGATCTCGTCCAAGAACTTGGACTCGAATATGATCATACTCGTTATTTAGGCCAGCCAGAAAATCATACACACGTTCTACTTCAATCAACTTCTGAACTTGAGACGCATCATCAGTACATCTTGCTTGAAAGTCTTGATAATAATCTAGTTCCTGCCATAACCCCTAAGTTCTGCAAAATACTGAGCGATAGTCAGATCTCCCTGCTTGGTTTCATGAACTTTCTGTTGCAGTTCATACCTCTGAGCATAGTTTCCAGTTTGTGAATACGTCTGTGACGCAGCATCCCATATCTTCTTAGCTGTATCAAGAAGCAAATATCCTTGGGAAATAGTTGGCTGCATAGAATTTATTAACCAAGACATAATAAGAGAATTCTCAGATTTTCATTTGTTAAAACCTGGATCTATCGAAACTGGTTTAGTCGCTCCACCATCAAGGTATCCTTGCAAATCTCTTGCTTCAATAAATAATAAACAAGACCGAGACCAAGCTAGGTAGTTTGTTCCATCTAACTTCACTGGACTAATATGAAGTGAGGGACTCTCTGAGTGAAAACTTATATCACCTTCTTTTCATCACCCATACTGTCAGATTAAAAAAAAAATTCAAACAGAAGTGTGAAGAACCAGCAGTGGCAGAAAAACACCGAAAAAACGAAAAAAAAATTCCAAACGCAAAAACTGGTGCTGAAGAACAGTAGGGGAAAAATCGCCACAACAAGTCGAGCTCGTCGGAACAAGAAATGTCGACGGAGCTTGCCGGAAATAGCCGCACGCGCTGGCTCGTTAAGAACGGCCGAAATCTTCTGGAGGCGCGTGTGCACACGGCCGTGATCGGACGGCGACGCGGCTTGGACGAAGGGCCGATCGGCGGTCCCTCTTCCGTTTGAGCTGGGCGGTGACGGCCAACTCCCACTCCCAGCGGCACTGTGGGTATCTCAGCCCTATTTCAAACCGAAACCGTTACTGAAAAATTCACGGCAATGGCTCTGATACCATGTAGAAATTAAAGGAAAGAATATGTTTTTATTTTTTTCAATTTGTGATATATTTTCAACCTCTACTCCACTATATATATACAAAAATTGTTCCAATATAGGAAGTAATCTAAATAGAAATATCCCTAAACTAGGAAATATAATCTTTACACTAATTAGGAATAAACCTAAACTAAGAAACACAATATTTACTTTAATCACAAAGATTTCAACATATGATAATTACATTCACCTTAAGAATTAAAAAAATAAAAAGAGGAAAATAATTCGTACTAAGAATTTCTCTTAATTTATTAGAAATGACTTCATAAAATCAAAATAAAGTTATCAAAATATTGAAATTGATGAACTATTATATGTTTCAATCGTTTAATTTTTTTTTTCGTCCTCTTTTCTTGTTTGTAATAAAAACTGTATAATTTTTCTTATATTTTTGGATTAAATTAAAAACATCTAAAAGCTTCTGTTAACACTTTTAAAAGATTATTAACGTTATAAAGCATTCAAAAGATTTTGTAATTTGTATTCTTATTTGAATTTATATAACATTGAAAATAAGATCATTAAAATCTCTGTTGCATATTATACAACATGAGGATATGGAGTATAGCATGGAACTTATATATTGTATAACTTAATTTAATAATTTGATAAATTATTTATTATTTTTAGGACGTTTTACATTTTTACTCTATATATGCTTTTATGTATTTTTTTTTATATGCTCAAAAGATTTTTAAAAATATGTTTGCTGACATGATTCCTGTAGCAGGAGTATGTTTTCTATGTTACTTCTGAAATAAATATCTTCACATGGCGATTGATTTTGGCCTACAGGAGCGCCATAATTCATCCCACCTCAAGGATGGGCAAAAACGTAGAGAGCTTGAGATGATATATGAGCTTCGTAGTATCCAGGAAATACTTCGTGACGCTAAGCAATGCC
This sequence comes from Jatropha curcas, assembly GCF_041381405.1. Lineage (NCBI taxonomy): Eukaryota > Viridiplantae > Streptophyta > Magnoliopsida > Malpighiales > Euphorbiaceae > Jatropha > Jatropha curcas. Next base: position 20,091,303 of record NC_143161.1, read on the forward strand.
CATCTTGTAAGATGGCAATATCAAGAACTGAAGGTTGCAACAAGATGGTATGTAATAACTGTGGGCAGTTCTTCTGCTACCGTTGTAACAGTGCAATTGACGGATATGATCATTATAGGCAAGTGTTCTTTTGGAATTTTTTTCTTGAATGTTCTTTATTTTTTGGTATCAAAATTTGGTTCATGTTTTATATGATTGTACATTTGTGAGCTTTACACAAACTATGTTCTACTGTGAACTGAAGGGATGGAACCTGTGAACTATTCCCACAAGAAACAATCATGCAGTGGGAGGGGCAGATGAATGTCCGCCAAGTTGGGCCTCGGTTTCAGGCTGAACTCTTTACTGACAAAGCTCACCTGTGCCCTAATTGTCGTCAACCCAATTTGAAGGTGAGTGAAAGACTAGTCCTTTACTCCTTTTTAGATGGATATGGATTGGATTTGAGAATGCTGAAGAGCTAAGTTCTGTTTAAATGTCCAATAGCACGAAGTCAGATGTAGATATTAGGGAAATAGCTTTTTAACCTTCCAGGATATTGAAGGCTTGATAATATCATATTTACGCACATAGAAATTATTGACTGAAAGATTCTCCATTTGACACTCTTTTGGTATGTTTACAGGTCGGCAATAACAATCACATATTTTGCTGGGCATGCCAAACACACCATTGTTACCTGTGCAGACAGACTGTGAGGCGTAGCTCTCAGCATTTTGGACCCAAGGGTTGCAAGCAACACACAGTTGGGTAGATGACAAACAGCATTGGAGTTTTAAAGCCTTGTACTAACAGCATTCAATGCCTAACTTACTAGGGATAAACACTAGTAAGTTATGAATTTGTCTAGTTGATTCTTTTATTATTTTCAAAAAAAAAAAAAAAAAAAAAAAGAGGTTAAATAATTTACAGAAAAGAAATAAATGTAACAATAAATTATTTAGGACCAAAAGTACTATAATAAGAGCAAATGACTATTTAGTCTCTCGGGTTTGGTCATAATTATAGTTTTTTTTCTCTCTTATTTGGTAAATATATTGAATAGTTCTTGAGGTTTAGTGATGTGTACAGGAATGCGGGAATCCTGATCCATTAGCCTCATATAAATTTAATAATGTCATCCTCAGTTCGTAATCAATGAGGACGGGGCTGTTTTTTTTTTTTTTTTTTTTTATAATTATTATTATTATTAAAATTGATCCATATGGAATCAATGTGTCCTGTCTCATCAGAAAATCAAGTATTAAAAATCTTCCCAAAGAATGTTCATGAAATCACTGTTGGTGGTGGTGTGCCCACTCAAGTGGGACCCACATTTTTTTTTTAGTGGAGTGGCGGTACCCAACCACGTGATGAAATAATAATAATAAAAAAAAAAAAAAAGGAAAGTCAGAAGGTTGGTTGCCAACCATTCAAAGTTTGGCAACCAACCACGAAATAAAAGAAAAGTCGTGTGTCACGACTCTCTCACTCTCTCATTCCCTCTCCTATAAATAGGAGGGGGTGCCTCTCAGTTTAGATGTACCAACAACAAAAAGCAGACGAAAAAGAGGTGAGAAAACAATAGAGAGTTTTTGAGTTTTAAAAAGGGTTTTTAAAACTAAGGGTTTAGAATAGTGAAGATTATTGGGGGTGTTTTTGGGAAACACTTGTAAGTGCCACTATTTTGTATTACTCTCTTGTAAGTCTACTATTTTTAATAGTGGAAGAAAAATATTCGGAGTTGGTCCCGTGGACGTAGCCCTAAACAGTTGAAGGTGAACCACGTAAATTTCTGTGTGTCCCAATTTTAATTTTTCGGCTGTGTTATTATTTCTGTAATTTTTATTGCCGGTATCCTAACAATCACTTCCATCAATGTATTTTCTATTTTTTTTATGACATTAATTGCTTGTTAAGCTAATAATAATGATATAAAAGAAAATGATATTTTCTAAATATAATTTGGATCAATTAATTAAATAGGTCTTTCAACATTTTTTTTAACTATCTTCTCTGTGCTTAAATATAAATAAAATATTTTGAACATTTTTTTTTCTAACAGAAAATAGAAAGATAAAAGAGAACGTCTAACTACATTTGATTTGATTGTTGGTTATTTTTGAAAATAAAATATTGCACAAGTTGCTTTTTTGATGTATATTATATTTTGGAATTTATAATTTATAATTATAAATTGTATTTAATATATATTATTTCATAATCTACATAAATTTTAAGAATTAACATTTTACATTACCAAAATCATAAATTAATTTTATTCTTAAAATCTTGTTAACTTTAAATGTTAAAATATTAATATATCAAAAAGCATTCATTTAAATTCCAATGATAAATTTATTAATTAAAGACACAAATTTCATAGTTTTTTTGTTATTAATCAAAATAAACAAATAAAAATACTTTTTTTAATAACAAATAGTTGTGAATCTGCACTTGGCACGCGAACACTTATATGTTCTATTTAGATAATTCAACTGTCGAATTAGAACATGCACCTTCAAAAATTTATACTTTTAAAAAAAATTATATTGTGATACGGATCCACTACCACCAACCACCTATGGAGCTCAAGGGAACAAGGACCACAACAATGGCAATCCATTAGCACTTCCTAATGGACCAATTACAAGGAGTCGTGCAAAGAAGTATGGAGTAACCATATCCTTACACATTCAAGAACAAGTTACAAAAGAGCTCCGTGACCTTGCTTTCAACAAGTGCTATGAAGAACTTGAAGGAACACCTAAATTTCTCACATTAATAGAAGCACATGTTGAATGGGAACATGAATTGGTTAGCACGCCCGTGCTAGATGGCACACCCCAGGCCGTGCCCTCGTCTGACTTGCTGAGGAAAACAACTACCTTGAAGCACACCCTGTGCCAAATAGCACACCCAGGCCGTGCTTCCCTCTGACTCTAAAGCACCCCCGTGCCAAATAGCACACCCTGGCTGTGCTTCCCTCTGACTCTCACGAGGGAACTCCTACATTGAAGCACGCCCATGCCAAATAGCACACCCAGGCTGTACTTCCCTCTGACTCTCACGAGGGAACTCCTACATTGAAGCACGCCCGTGCCAAATAGCACACCCAGGCCGTGCTTGTCCCTGCCTATCATTAAGTTAGTTAGCTTATTTTGAGTTTTTGCTTTGCTAATGGGTTGGGCCTCCAATATTTCGGCCACCCTTGAATAATTAGCCTTATTTTGATTAGATTTAGTCAATCTTTAGTGGATTTGGATTAGATCTCCAAATCCTTAAGTTGTTATGATTTTGTTAGTCAACTCCTTAGTTGGTTTAGATTTGCTAATCCTACTCCTTAGCTAACTCTAAATCCTCTAAGGATCTGGACCTCTTAGATTAGTATAAATAGCTTGTTATTTTGTAATTATTCAATGAATTAAAGACTACTTCTTCATGCTTAGGCGTGTTCATGTTTTTAGAGAGTGTGAGATTGCATTCTTCTAATTGCATCAAGAATCAAGGTAAACTTATCAATTCTTTGTGGCGTTTATCTTATTCTTTTACTCTATTATTGGTGTTCTTGCTTCTTTAAGCTTTGGGTGCCATAGAGGGGAATTTATTCTAGATCTTTGATCTCTTCCAAAACTTGTCATTGAGTTCATGAAATTTATTTTCATTGGGTTCCGCGTCAGTTTGGTATCAGAGCCAAAGATTAAGGTAAATTCTTATTTATCTTAGCTCTAGGGTTTGTGTTTATTTGTTTTCTTATTCATCTTGTTCTTGTGTTTGTTCTCTTGTTCATCTTGTTTCTTTGTGTTTGTTTTTCTTATTTGATTAGTTCAATTCGTTTTGCTTCAATTAAATTTCATAAATTTCGTTATTGTTCAAGTCTGGAAGTTTAGATCTTAGATCTTGTTGACTAAAAAAAAAAAAAGAGTATAGAAAGAAAATTTCGTCCACCATTGAAATTGCTTGTGTGGATCTTGATTTTGTTCCTGAATCCAAGGGATTTGATCCTAATTCAAAGGGATTTTACCTTATTTTGTGGGATTTTGCCATATTTTGTGGGATTATTCCTAATCCTTAGGAGATTTGACCATATTTAGTGGGATTGTTCCTAATCCTAAAGGGATTTGACCATATTTTATGGGATTTAGTTATCCACTATAATCTTGTGATAAAATCCAATCTTAACTACTTGTGGATAAGATAATAAAAATTAGTTGACCATATCTTTTGAGATTGAGCAAATCTACTACAATCCTTGTCAAATCTAAGAATCCTACTTAAATTGGGTTGCAATAAAAGGGACACAAGGCAGCACGCACGTGCTACACCTCTAGCACACCCGTGCTAGATCTTGCCTACTACTTGTTGGACTAGGCCTAATTACACACGCCCGTGCTCCATCTAGCACACCCGTGCTCTGTTCTGACCCTATCTTAAATCATTGTTTTCTTTTGTTTTTTCTTTGATTACTTGCTTTGTTTTGGGTAGAATTAATTAGGTCCATATTTGGTTTGCTTTGTAGTAAGCTAAATTCATACATTATATCCTAATATTGTCTTTCAAATTCTAGTTTCTTTGTTTTTGTGTGAGCTTTCTGTTGCTTCTATTACATTATTAGGGTGTGTTTGCTTGTTTACTACACTCTAATTGATCAATTAAAATAGTGCATTGTTTATGTTCTTGTGCTACTGTCCATATCGTTTTGAGTCTTCATTCTAGAATTTGTGCTTGCTTTTCATTGTTAAGTTTTATTCCTTGATTCTAAACGTGATCTTTGAGTTGGTTGGTTGAACTAAGATTCTGAAGTTCAATTGGAAGAATTGCAAGGAGTGATTCAAGAGTGTAAACACGTGAGGGAGTGATTTATCAATAACCCAAATCTTTTGTGTTTTCTTTGAATACTAACCATGAGTACAGGCAAATCTGGAGATGGTAATGATGGAATTCCAATTAAAGATCCTCAATTAAAACTCTTCATGGAAGCAATTCAAGGACAGTTTAGAACCTTCAATAATCTTGTCCAAGACATGAGGGAAGAGTTGCAAGAGATAAAAGCTTCACAAAGCTCTAATACAACTAGAACTCATCCACAAACCAGATTTCAAGACCATGATGTTGAAGAGAGTGAAGAGACCAATCCTAATAAACTTGATGGGGACTTGGGATCAATTAAGATGAGGATTCTAGAATTCAAAGGCAACAACAATGCTGAAGAGTACCTTGAATGGGAGAGAAAAGTAGAACAAATTTTTGAATGCCATAACTATTCTCAAGAAAAGAAATCTCACCTTGCTGCTGTAGAATTCAAAGGCTATGCTATGTTTTGGTGGGAACAATTGCTATTGAAAAGAAGAAGGAAGGGATTACGACCCGTACCACCATGGGAGCTCATGAAAGAACTAATGCACCAAAAATTTGTCCCTACTCATTACTTTAGGGATTTACACAATAAATTAGCTAGAATGGTGCAAGGAGGAAGGAGTGTAGAAGAATACTACAAGGAGATGGAGATTTGCATGGCTAGAGCCAAGATTGAAGAAGATGAGCAAATCACCATGTCACGATTCCTTGGAGGTCTAAATAAAGATATTGCAGATGCCTTAGAGATGTATAGGTATGATACATTGGAAGATATGATAGATATGGCCATGAAACTTGAAAGGCAGAAAAAGGGGAGATCCACCAACAAGTATTCCAGCAACACATGGGGATCTAAATGGCCCAAAGAAGGTGAGAAGAGGGAATTTAAGGGTTCTAATTCTCAAAGGACAGATTCAACTTCAAAAGGTAAAGAGACTGTCCAAACTCCATTCAAAAGCAACAAAGGTACTTCTAACTCTACAACCCCTTCTAGAGAAATTAAATGTTTTAAATGTTTGGGGAAAGGGCATTATGCATCTCAATGTCCTAATAAAAGGGTTATGATTGCTAAAGATGATGGGAATGTTAGTTCTGAATCTGAATGTAGTGATTATGATGATATGCCTAATTTAGATGATGATAATGATGATTCAGAAAATTTAATACTTCCTGAACATGGAGAAGCTTTGGTTGCTAGATGTGCTTTGAACATGCATGTTAAAGAAGAAAGCCTTGAGCAATGTGAGAACATATTTCACACTAGATGTTTGATTAGCGGAAAAGTGTGTACTCTTATTATTGATGGGGGTAGTTGCACTAATGTTGCTAGTGTAAACATGGTAAACAAACTGAACTTGACTTGTCTCAAGCATCCTAAACCTTATAGGTTGCAATGGTTGAATGATTGTGGGGAGGTGAAAGTGACAAAACAGGTACTAGTGCCATTTTCTATTGGATGGTATGAAGATGAAATTTTGTGTGATATAGTACCTATGCAAGCTGGACATCTATTGTTGGGAAGACCATGGCAATATGATAGAAAAGCACTTCATGATGGATTCCACAATCGATACTCTTTGATTCATAAGGGGAAAAAGGTGGTTCTTGTACCTTTATCACCTCAAGAGGTTTATGAAGACCAAAGAAAGATACATGAGAGAGAGAGAGAGGTTTCGGCCTTGAGAAAAAAAGAAAGTGAGGTTTTGAGAGAACAAAAGAGAGAAGATAGTAAGAATGAGGGAAAAGAGGCCACAAAAATAACAAAACAAATCAATGGCCCAATTGTGAGAGAAAAAGAAAGAGAGGAGAAAAAGAAACAGACTTTTTATGCAAGAGTTAGGGAGGTTAAGTGTGCTATTGCCTTGGAGAAGCCCATATTGCTTCTAAGGTACAAAGAGGTTTTATTTGCTGAAACTAACACTAACCTTGAAAGTTTGCCTTCTATGTTTGTTTCTATGTTACAGGAATTTGATGATGTCTTTCCTAGTGAATTACCAAGTGGTTAACCACCTTTAAGAGGAATAGAACATCAAATTGACTTCATTCCTGGATCCACCATTCCAAATAGGCCTGCCTATAGAAGCAATCCAATGGAGACAAAGGAGTTGCAAAGGCAAGTTGATGAACTTATGGAGAAAGGTTTGGTAAGAGAAAGCATGAGCCCATGTGCTGTTCCCGTGCTTCTAGTACCTAAAAAGGATGGAACATGGCGCATGTGTATTGATTGTAGAGCAGTCAACAAAATCACAGTAAAGTATAGACACCCTATCCCTAGACTTGATGATATGTTGGATGAATTGCATGGGGCAACTTACTTTACTAAAATTGATTTAATGAGTGGTTACCATCAAATTAGAATGCAACCAGGTGATGAATGGAAAACTGCTTTTAAAACTAAGTATGGTTTGTATGAATGGTTAGTTATGCCTTTTGGATTATCTAATGCACCTAGTACTTTTATGAGGCTTATGAACCATGTATTACGTGCCTTTTTAGGAAAATTTGTGGTTGTATACTTTGATGATATACTCATCTATAGCAAGTCTCTTAATGATCATATTGAGCATGTTAGGATAGTGTTACAAACTTTAAGGACTGAAAAGTTGTATGCTAAACTTAACAAATGCACATTTTGTATAGATAGACTTGTATTTCTTGGTTTTATTGTGAGTGCACAGGGTATTGAAGTAGATGAGGAGAAAGTAGAAGCTATCAAAGAGTGGCCAACTCCCAAATCAGTTTCTGAAGTTAGGAGCTTTCATGGGTTGGCAAGCTTCTATAGAAGGTTTGTTAAAGATTTCTCTTCAATTGCAGCACCACTAACAGAAATTATCAAAAAGGAAGTTGGGTTCAAGTGGGGAGAAGAGCAACAAAAGGCGTTTGACACACTTAAAGGGAAGTTAACTTCTGCACCTATACTTTCTTTGCCTAATTTTGAGAATACTTTTGAGATTGAGTGTGATGCTTCTGGAGTGGGAATTGGGGCTGTCCTAATGCAAGAAAAGAAGCCAATTGCCTACTTTAGTGAGAAGTTGAATGGAGCACAACTCAACTATTCAACCTATGACAAAGAGCTTTATGCCTTGGTAAGAACTTTACATGTTTGGCAACACTACTTATTACCTAAAGAGTTTGTCATCCATACTGACCATGAGGCCCTAAAACACTTGAAGGATCAAGGTAAGCTTAATAAAAGGCATGGTAAGTGGGTTGAATTTATTGAACAATTTCCATATGTGATTAAATACAAGCATGGAAAAGATAATGTTGTTGCTGATGCATTGTCAAGAAGATATACTCTAATTACTGCTCTTAGTTCTAAATTACTTGGATTGGAGTATGTTAAGGACTTATATGTGAATGATTCTGACTTTGGCAACATATATGTAGCATGTGAGCATGGAGCATTTGATAAGTTCTATAGACATGATGGATATTTGTTTAAAGGTAGCAAACTTTGTGTGCCAAAATGTTCTATGCGTGAATTGCTTGTGCTTGAATCTCATAGTGGGGGATTGATGGGACACTTTGGGGTACATAAGACTTATAATATGTTAAATGAACACTTTTATTGGCCTCACATGATTAAAGATGTAGAGAGGGTTTGTAACTCTTGTATTACTTGTAAACAGGCCAAATCTAAGTCTATGCCTCATGGATTATACATGCCTTTACCTGTTCCTAGTTCTCCTTGGATTGATATATCTATGGACTTTGTACTTGGATTACCTAGGACTAAACGTGGTAAAGATAGCATATTTGTTGTTGTTGATAGATTTAGCAAGATGGCTCATTTCATTCCTTGTCATAAAACTGATGATGCCAATAATATTGCTGAATTATTCTTTAAAGAAGTGGTAAGATTGCATGGGGTACCAAGAACTATTGTTTCTGATAGGGATGCAAAGTTCCTTTCACACTTTTGGAGAGTATTGTGGGGTAAGCTTGGAACTAAATTGCTTTATTCTACAACTTGTCATCCACAAACGGATGGACAAACTGAAGTTGTAAATAGAACCTTAGGAACATTGCTTCGTGCCATTGTGGGTAAGAACTTAAAAACTTGGGAAGATTGTTTGCCATTCATTGAGTTTGCATATAATCGTAGCATACATTCTACCTCAGGTTTTAGTCCATTTGAACTTGTTTATGGCTTTAATCCACTAACTGTATTAGATCTTGTTCCTTTACCATTGAATGAACTTTCTAATCTAGATGGTGATAAAAAGGCAGAATTGGTGAAGTCTTTACATGAGAAGGCTAGAGCCAACATAGAAAAGAGGAACAAGCAATATGCTGAAAGAGCAAACAAGGGCAGAAAGAAGTTGGTATTCATGCCAGGTGATTGGGTTTGGGTAAACTTTCGCAAGGAAAGATTTCCCAACCAAAGGAAGAGTAAGCTAGATGCACGTGGAGATGGTCCATTCCAAGTCTTAGAGCGCATCAATGACAATGCCTACAAAATAGACTTGCCAGGTGAGTATAGTGTTTCTGCAACTTTTAATGTTAGTGATTTGTCTCCCTTTGACATGGATGCAGATTTGAGGATAAATCTTTTTAAAGAAGGGGGGGATGATACGGATCCACTACCACCAACCACCTATGGAGCTCAAGGGAACAAGGACCACAACAATGGCAATCCATTAGCACTTCCTAATGGACCAATTACAAGGAGTCGTGCAAAGAAGTATGGAGCAACCATGTCCTTACACATTCAAGAACAAGTTACAAAAGAACTCCATGACCTTGCTTTCAACAAGTGCTATGAAGAACTTGAAGGAACACCTAAATTTCTCACATTAATAGAAGCACATGTTGAATGGGAACATGAATTGGTTAGCACGCCCGTGCTAGATGGCACACCCCAGGCCGTGCCCTCGTCTGACTTGCTGAGGAAAAACTCCTACATTGAAGCACGCCCGTGCCAAATAGCACACCCAGGCCGTGCTTCCCTCTGACTCTCACGAGGGAACTCCTACATTGAAGCACGCCCGTGCCAAATAGCACACCCAGGCCGTGCTTGTCCCTGCCTATCATTAAGTTAGTTAGCTTATTTTGAGTTTTTGCTTTGCTAATAGGTTGGGCCTCCAATATTTCGGCCACCCTTGAATAATTAGCCTTATTTTGATTAGATTTAGTCAATCTTTAGTGGATTTGGATTAGATCTCCAAATCCTTAAGTTGTTATGATTTTGTTAGTCAACTCCTTAGTTGGTTTAGATTTGCTAATCCTACTCCTTAGCTAACTCTAAATCCTCTAAGGATCTGGACCTCTTAGATTAGTATAAATAGCTTGTTATTTTGTAATTATTCAATGAATTAAAGACTACTTCTTCATGCTTAGGCGTGTTCATGTTTTTAGAGAGTGTGAGATTGCATTCTTCTAATTGCATCAAGAATCAAGGTAAACTTATCAATTCTTTGTGGCGTTTATCTTATTCTTTTACTCTATTATTGGTGTTCTTGCTTCTTTAAGCTTTGGGTGCCATAGAGGGGAATTTATTCTAGATCTTTGATCTCTTCCAAAACTTGTCATTAAGTTCATGAAATTTATTTTCATTGGGTTCCGCGTCACCAACGATATATGATATTTGTATAAAGCATTTAGCATTCCTCCATTTCCTAATATTTGTCATTCAAACATAATTTATAGTCACGTGATCTTCTAGTCTTAGAGCGAATGGTTTATCCAAGGAAAAAGAAAAGAAAAGAAAAGAAATGTGCTTACCAGGTCTCCATAAGCCCAGTAACCACCAATTGCAAGGGAAAACAAACGCATTGCTGTGATTAAATATGCAAACTTTACTCCTCTCCATATAGACAGATGGGATGGTTGCTTTACGCTTGAAGGCATAGTCTCCTTCAATAGTACAAATATAGATAATTCCATTACATTGAGCCTCATAATTGCAGGCTTGAACAAATTTAATTCTTAATTAGGAATGAAACTGTATAAAATTATGATCTCACCTGTATTTCAAGCATAAGATGATGACCTCTGAAAGCAAATTTGATTATCCCAAGTGCATTGAAGATGCTAAAAAGTCTAGTCATATGGGATTTTTGCCTCTGGAGTATCGTAGGAGGTATTAACTAGCCTACCTTAAATGATTGACACTCCCCATATTAAGGTACAATAGCTAACAGTTGTGATCGCCCTAATTAGAGAAACTCTGACTATGTAATTAAAGTTGGGAGCCTGAGCTATAATAATGGTAGAGAGGGAAAGTGAAACGACTTGGAAAAATCCTTTTCGAAAATTTTTCATTTAAAAATATAATCATAAAACATAAGCAATGAAATCAACGGAAAAATATTTTATTATTACAAAATCAGACCGATAAACCAGCCTGAACTTTGTGAAAACCAAGTGAAAAACTCGAAAACCAACCAAAATCGAGCCAAATCTTTGAATTGAGCCAAACCGATTCTAATCGAATCGGAATGGCCCAGAATTCTCTAGAATCGCCTTCTCTTTTCTTTTTTTCTCTTCTTCTTCTTCTTCTTCTTCTCTAGCGGGTTCTCCTCAGCCTTCCTTTGATCTCCAGCCTCCGGCCACTAAATCTAGTTAGCCCTAACTCTAAACTGGAGAGCACGTTGAGAGGAAGCCATCTGTGGCCTTGTTATGTGAAAACAGAGCCTGAAATGAGAGAGAACGTGACAGGAGCCGTGCAACGCCGCGCGATGACCTTCTCAGGCTATTTTCGCCGTTTTCGGCTGACAGAGCCAGCGAGAGGACCTCCAATCGACTCCTCTTAGTCTTTTGCGTGTTCTCCATCCTTTGGTTTCGACGATTAGGCTCTGGTGGTGAAACCATCATTGATGGTGGCACCAAGCTTCGTTCGGTATTGATTAAGGCCAAACGGGCCATTGACACAACAAACGGAGCATGGTTTTTAGTTCCTGGTGAAATTTCGATTCTAGAGGTGTATGAATCGCATGATTCTGGGTAAGAATGACTTTCCAGCGGTCTAGTGACCAGTCGGCTATCCTCCGGCAAGGAACCAAGGAATAGAATTTTCTTCTCTTCGCGAGGATTTTGGAATTTTCGCGTAAACTTCAATTGGTATGCTCTAAGACCCCGTTCCCAATTTTTGATATAAATTTCAAATTTAAATTTATTAGATAAGTTAGTTAATTTTGAATAAATAGCTAATTGAAGGGCTCCGAAATATCAGGTTGAAGTTGTGAATTAATTGAAAGATTTGTAGGAGAATTTGAACCTAGGATACAATTATTAGAAGTTGTGATTATATTAAATTTTAGAGTTGATTTAGTGCCCGACGAATGGGCTGTGTAATTTGAATAAATGATTAGAAGAATGAATCTAGTTAGGGCGGACAGGGTTAGTATTGTGAATTGCCCGATGGATGGGCTTTGGAAATTTATTATTGAATTACGGTTTAGCTAAATTTTAGGGGAGGTTTCACCAAAATTTCGATAGAACCTAGGCTAGTCTTAATTAATAATTTAATTAATAAGTTTATTTAGATTAACTCTTTAAACTTGATATATTAAAAATAAAATTATTTATTTTCACCATTATTGTTTATTATTATTATTTATTTTATTATTGTTGTTTATTGTTAATATTATTTATTTGTTTATTTGCATTTGAATATGGATGTCTAATTGTGCATTGCATTACGATGATTAATTGATTAATATGTCTGTATTTAATTGCAATGTTTGATTAGTAGTGATGTGATAATGTTATGCCCTTTTTTTGTGGAGTTGGAATTAAGTGGGTCACCATGGGTTTGTGAGGGCGGTCTTCGATACCGTCGGCCATGTATGGGGAGATTGGCGCCCCCGTATGCACCTGATGATATGGATTATATGGAAAACCATAGGGTGGCGTCCTGTTGGTATGGAAAAGAAAAGAGAGAATGGAAAACAATAAGAGGGCTGGTCAAGTAAGGATTAGATCGGTCGGCCATGTATGGGGGATCGGCTCCCTGGTGCACACGTCATGAGAGGATGGACCATGTGGAAGGACGGCTTATTGGGGGTTTCGGTGACGCCACAGACCAATTCCATGTAATGTGACTATGTGAAGTTGCTATTAATTATGAGTGCTGCTATTTGTGAATACTCAAATTTTGAGGCTCAGAAAGCCTGTTGGTTGACTTTGCTACAGTAAATTTGACTGTGCTACAATGAATTTGCTACAGCAAATTTAATTGTGCTACAGTGCATTTGCTACAGTAAATTTGACTCACAAGGCTCAAAGAGCCAATTTTCCCGGACTGCAAACAGTCCGGCCGGACCGGAGGCCATTTCGGAAGTTCACCGGAAATATGTCAATATGGTACTTGAAACGTCCGGAATTTTACGAGGATCGCGGAACAGGCCCCGGAATATTTTTCGGAAGTCCGGAACTCCCAAAAAGGCTCCCGAAGCGAGGCACGGTGGCCACACCGGCCACGGCGGCGCCAGCCCACGCCAAGCGCGGCGGGGCCTGGCGCCCAGCGCGGGCGGGGCCTGGCGCCCAGCGCGGGCGAGGCCTCTCGCCCCGCGCGGGCGAGGCCTCCCGCGCCGCGCGCGGGCGAGGCCTCTCGCCCCGCGCGGGCGAGGCCTCCCGCGCCGCGCGCGGGCGAGGCCTCTCGCCCCGCGCGGGCGAGGCCCCTCGCGCCGCGTGCGGGCGAGGCCTCTCGCCCTGCGCGGGCGAGGCCTGTCGCCCCCACCGACAGGGCGGTAGGTACCGCCTGGCCTGGCGGCAGCTACCGCCCAGATTTTTGAGCGGTGGCTACCGCCATGCCTGGCGGCAGCTACCGCCCGGGACCCGAAAATGGCCTATAAATAGGCCATTTTCAGGCTGTTTTTGACACACCTTGTCCGTTTTGACGGACGAATCCTTCTCCCTCTCACGCTCCTTGCGTTTTCTTTACCGCTTTTTGCATTTAATTTAATTTTTTATTGCATTTTTATTGTGATATTTGGACATTAAAATTAAACAAATTAAATTAATTAATATTTCCTAAGCGAGGAGCTTAATCGGGAGTTAAGAAGCGGTCGTCGATTAAATCAGGTATGTAAACAAAACTCTGCCTATTTAATGTTAGCACTTCATGCATATTTCTCTTCTACTCTTAATAATTCTACAATTGCATAAATGCATCCACGTCATTATTTTTTTGGTAAATAAACTGCTTTAATAAAAACAAACATGATTAAGCTTAACGCCCGATTAATTAATAATTGTGGTGGTTAAGCTTAAATCCGACAATATTGGCTAAAGAGCCTAGTTAATTAATAACTACGGTTCAATCGCCTTATTTCGAATAAATCTGGCTTAAGTCCAATTAATCAATAATTGTGGCTAAAAGCTTTAATCAATCATGTTTAAACAGTAAATTGTGATTAAGCTTGAACGCCCGATTAATCGATAATCGTGGCACAAAAGCCTAAATCGCACATTTTGGCAAACTAATTGCCTAAAACAACACATTTTCGGCTCAAAGCCATAAAATCGACATTTTTGGCAAAATGCCTTAAAATGAACCAATTTTCGGCCAAAGGCCTAAAATCAACCATTTTAGCGACAAATCGCTTAAATCGAACATTTTGGCAAATTAATTGCCTAAATCAACCAATTTTCGGCCAAAGGCCTAAAATCAACCATTTTAGCGACAAATCGCTTAAAAATCGACATTTTTGGCAAAATGCCTCAAAATCAATCATTTTCGGTTTAAAACCGTAAAATCAACCATTTTAGCGACAAATCGCTTAAAAATCGACATTTTTGGCAAAATGCCTCAAAATCAATCATTTTCGGTTTAAAACCGTAAAATCAACCATTTTAGCGACAAATCGCTTAAAATCGACATTTTTGGCAAAATGCCTCAAAATCAATCATTTTCGGTTTAAAACCGTAAAATCAACCATTTTAGCGACAAATCGCTTAAAATCGACATTTTTGGCAAAATGCCTCAAAATCAATCATTTTCGGTTTAAAACCGTAAAATCAACCATTTTAGCGACAAATCGCTTAAAATCGACATTTTTGGCAAAATGCCTCAAAATCAATCATTTTCGGTTTAAAACCGTAAAATCAACCATTTTAGCGACAAATCGCTTAAAATCGACATTTTTGGCAAAATGCCTTAAAATCAATCTTTTAAGCGACAAATCGTTTAAATGAACCATTTTGGCACAAATGCCTAAATCAATCAATTTTTGGCAAAATGCCTAAACAAAATGCACAAAGCATACACACACTCATGCACAAAGCATACACACACTCATGCACAAAGCATACACACTCATGCACAAAGCATACACACTCATGCACAAAGCATACACACTCATGCATTAAGCATACCCATTCAAAGCCCTTCAAAGAAGGCCTATCGAACTACGTTGACTTTGATCTTCCATTCAAACGGAAGTACGTAGGCACGTTCGGGATTTCACCCCGGGTGGCAAGTCAAAATCACTCAAACATTTCATTAATCCATCATTTACCTTGCAAAGCATTCATTCATCGGTTAGTTTATCAGCATGACATAGTCTCGGGATCCATCTCGGGTTTGCATACCATGCCTTAAACATTGGGATAATTAATCTAGTAACTAGGTTAATTAAAAATGGAGTCACTTAGGGTTTTTTCCTAGTTTGCCCTAAAATAATTAAACAAGGTGGCGACTCACACATTCACGTGCATTTCTTTCTTTTGTCATATGCATCACATGCTTACATGCCTATGTGCTTTTGGGGAAGGGGTTCACAGTTTGGCGACTCTGCTGGGGATATTATGTAATCATTTTGCATAAAAGTGGACTACAATTGTTGTGAAAAACTAACCGGCCTTTCTTTAAGGTATTATTTTATTATGCTTTGTTTTGCAGGGTACCCTAATACGAATCAAGTGTTCTTTCCTTAAGAATACTTGATAAATCCGGACTTAATGGAAAAATGTGATTAAGACATTAAAACTTGTTGATTTATTTGCACGATTGAGAATCCTTTTCTCCATTGCATAAAAAATGAACTTCAAATGAATTTCTTCTCTTTCTGTTCAAACTTCTGAGTCTGGATAGCAAGTAGCGCTGATCGGCAGGTCTCTTTGATTATGTCGACGGACAGCCAAAGCGTCCTCCCTGTTACCGCAAACCATCCCTAATCCTTTTGGGGGTGGCACATGAGTATGCGTACCGTTGGACCCACGCGAAACTCTTTGTTTCACATGTGGTTAGGTATATCCATACTCAAGGTTCAAGGGTCCCTTAATAAGCCGATTCTCTATTTGTGTCATAGCCTATAGAACCTATCCTTTAGGACTATATGCACCCAATGGTACGAATCATCTCATTAAAATAAATTATGACGTGTTGTTGTGCGCATTCATGACATACCATAAGCATTAAAAAAAAAAAAACAGAGAGAAGAGAGTGGAGGGACACAAAAATATCCTTCTGTTTGTCAGTCATGCACAGTTGGACAAAGAGTCGGTCTACCTCATATCAGTTACTCTGACACACAATGCCGCCCACTATACCCTAATGCCATTACCCTTACGCTTACAGGTACCCCCTGTTCAAGTGTCAGTTACACCAGCTTCACCTATAACTTCAACAACCCCACCTGCATCAATGGCATCACTTGCCGATATCCAAAACCTTATTGAACAACTGGAGGCCAGACTGGAGGCCAAAATGGAGGCCAGAATGAATGAGGCATTGACTGCCCAAAGGACCGTCCTGATAGCTGAATTGAGTAATAGTAATAGAAATGGGGCTTCCGCTGGGGGAAGTGAACCTGCTACCTCCAATCAGGGTCCTACTGCTGAACCAACAAACCCTACCCCTAACCTGGATGACATGCCCTCCAGAACTGCTTCTGAGCTGGAAGCTCAGAAAATAAGAGAAAAACTAGAAACCACCAAACAGAAAAACAATGAACCCTTTCCCTCGTTCCTTACGAGGAAAAGGGCCAAGGTCACCCAAATGATCAGCCGACCCTCTGAACAGGAACAAGTTGATATAATAATCAAGAACTTACTGCCTGTCTACCAGTCACAGCTTCAAACACAGTACTTGCCTACGTTCCAATCGCCCATTGCGACTGCAACTAAGGTGGAAGACTTAATCCAAATAGGGCAACTGAAAGAAGACCCGGGAACCTCAAAATACAAGAAACCTAGCCAATCTAGCAAAGTCCATGAAGTGGCAAGCATCACCCACACGACGGATCCTTTACGTGTGGGAAACGTGAGAAACGGCAGTCAGTCGAGAAGAATATATACTGATCTCGGTATGCCAATCCTTTTGGTATTCCGAGAAGCTGTCAAAGCAAACTACATCAAGCCTTTAGAAGACAGGCCACCACCCAACCTATTACGAAGGAACTACAAAGCTGATGAATACTGTGAGTACCATCAGGGTAACGGGCACAAGACTGAAGCGTGCTGGACGCTTAAGAACCGCATCCAAGACCTGGTAAACAACGGTTCAATCATCCCAAGAAGGAAGCCGAACATTGGCACTAATCCCTTACCAAATCACGGGGTAAATGCTATTGTTTCTGACCAAGGAATTGATCGATCCTTTCGAGCTATTCCTAGAAGTGAGTGACATCCGTGGCCTGGACCTAAATGGCTTATCTGAAGAAGTTGAAGCAATAACTGAACTGGAAGTAGAAGACTTTATGCAGCCTAGTCTCTTTGATGAGGTTGCGGTTATCACAGGAAATAATGGGGATCAAGACCTGCCGAGCCTGATCAAGCCGAACGAAGGACCTTTCACCAACTGGTACGCCGAGGAGGAACACGCTGCTAATGAACCCCCTCCCGAGTCAAACCTAGAGTCAGAGTCTGTAATCAAGTCCTGTACTGAGTCTGAGTCTGACCCCGAGTCTAAAACCGAGTCAGAGTCCAGTTCCAGTTCTGAGTCGTTAGTGTCGGATCTAGAAGATCCAGATTTCAAATTCGATGTAACTTTTGAAGACAATTCTCTCATAATCAATAAAGGCTTGCAAATTCTTGACTACCCCGCGTGTCTATCTTTCCAAGCATTTCCAAGCAAAAATAATGAAAAAGAAATAAATGAAATAAAAAATGAAAAAAAAATAATAATTGGCAAAGAAGAAAATGAACATACATACATTGCATCTGACTGTGTGAACAGGGAACAGATCAGTGAATGCTTAAAGAAGTTTGTGGAAGGCAAGTGACATCACGGGAATTGACCCGGCAATAGTGGTGCATAAGATTCCAGTATACCCTGAGACTAAGCCAGTAAAACAGAAGCTAAGAAGGCTGAAGACAGAACGGTCCTTGAAAATCAAGGAGGAAGTAGCCAAGCAACTGGAGAACAGGTTCATAGAACCCATTGCCTACCCGACATGGTTAGCAAACATTGTACCGGTGCCGAAGAAAGATGGCAAAGTCAGAATGTGTGTAGACTACCGGGATTTGAATAAAGCATGTCCGAAGGACGACTTCCCCCTGCCGCATATTGACTTGTTGGTAGACCGAATGGCGGGACACGAGATGGTCTCCTTGACCGATCTTGCTGTTGGATATAACCAAATAATGATGCATTTTCCAGACAAAGAGAAGACGGCATTCATCACGGAATGGGGAACCTACTGCTACAGGGTCATGCCTTTTGGGCTCAAAAATGCCGGGGCAACCTATCAAAGAATGGCAACGACCATCTTCCATGACATGATTCACAAAGAAGTAGAAGTGTATGTCGACGATATGGTCATTAAGTCAAAAACAGCTGACAAACATGCAACCGCACTTGAGAAGTTCTTCCTTAGACTTCGAAAGTACAATTTGAAGCTCAACCCGGCAAAATGCCTATTCGGAGCTACATCCGGTGTATTTCTAGGGCATATGGTCAGCCAGAAGGGCATAGAGATTGACCCTTCAAAAGCCAAAGCCATTTTGGGAATGCCAGCACCAAGGACGGAAAAAAGAAGTTCGGGGTTTCTTAGGAAGGCTACAGTACATCAGCCGATTCATCAACCAATTGGCCGATACTTGTGGACCGATTTTCAAATTGCTCAGAAAAGGAGTGGCCGTCAAATGGAATGAGGATTGTCAGAAAGCTTTCGACCAAGTCAAACAGTATCTGTTATCCCCACCAGTTTTACAGCCACCAAGGCTAGGAAAGCCTTTGCTGTTGTACCTATCAGTGACAGAAGAAGCGATGGGTGCAATGTTAGCTCAACAAGCGGAAGATACAAGGGTAGAAAATGCCGTGTATTACCTTAGCAAGAGGATGCTAGAATACGAGCTAAAATACAATAAAGTAGAGAAGTTGTGTCTGGCTCTAGTCTGGGCCTGTACCAAGCTACAGCACTACCTCTCGTCTTACACTACGTACGTTATTTCTGAGTCGAGCCCCTTGAAATTCCTTATGGAGAGGCCGGTTCTTGACTGTAAGATGGCAAAGTGGGTATCAGTACTTGCAGCTTATGACCTAAAGTTTGTACAACGGAAGGCCGTGAAAGGCGGTGCTTTAGCTGATCAATTAGCTGAATTACCGGTCAGAGACAAAATGCTGGAAGTGGAATTTCCTGATGAAGATTTGTTAAGCTTAGAAAGTGAAGTCTGGGAGATGTACTTCGATGGAGCTTCGAATTATCATGGAAATGGGGTTGGAGTTGTATTCAAAACTCCTTGTGGAGAATACATCCCAATCGCAGTCAAATTGGATTTCAACTGCACTAACAATGAAGCCGAGTATGAAGCTTGCATAAGAGGGTTAGAAGCAGCCTTGGAAAAGGAGATAAAGATCCTCAAGGTTTTCGGAGATTCCAACTTAATAGTCTCCCAGGCTTTGAGGAAATGGAAAATTAAAGAAGAGCGTTTGGTTCCTTACCTACAACGCTTGGATGAATTGGCGCAACAATTTGATGGTTTATCCTTCCATTACTTACCACGAGCCAAAAATCAGTTTGCAGATGCTCTAGCCACTCTAGCCTCCATGGTCAATGTAGAAGAGGATCGAATCATTCGACCCTTGACAGTGCGGCTACAGAAACAGCCAGCACATATCATGAATTTGGTCGACGATAAGCCTTGGTATTGGGATATACAGAATTATCTTCAGAATGAAGCCTACCCGGAGGGATCTACCAAAACTGATCAACGGACATTGAGACAGTTAGCATCCGGATATTTCCTTACTGAGGGAGTTCTATACAAAAGAAGTTGGAATGGCCTGCACCTAAGGTGCGTTGATGAGGAAGAAGCTCAAACCATCATGGATTCCTTACATAACGGGGAGTCCGGCCCACACATGCACGGGGTAGCCTTGGCTCGAAAAATCATGAACCTAGGTTATTACTGGTCAACCATGAAGGCGGATTGTGTGAGGCATGCGCAGAAGTGCCACGAATGTCAAATTTTTGCCAAATTGCAAAAACAGCCTCCGGTCAATCTGAATCCTATCACTTCACCATGGCCTTTCGCGACCTGGGGCATAGACGTGATCGGAAAAATCCACCCGAAGGCTTCCAACGGTCACCAATTCATTTTGGTTGCTATAGATTATTTCACTAAGTGGATCGAGGCAGCCTCTTATTCAGTTCTAAATGCCAAGAAGGCAGCACAGTTCGTTCGTACTAACATCCTTTGTCGGTACGGAACGCCTTTCGAGATCATCACAGATAATGGGTCTCACTTTCAGAGTGAATTTTCTAATTTGTTGAAAGAAACGAGAATTCAACATCATAAGTCCTCGCCCTATCGTCCACAAACAAATGGAGCTGTAGAAGCCGCGAATAAGGCCATAAAAGTCATTCTGCAGAAGACGGCTAAAAAGCACAAAGCTTGGCATGAACAGTTGCCGAATGCCTTATGGGGATATAGGACTTCAATTAGAACACCTACCGGAGCAACTCCGTATTCGTTGGTATATGGTATGGAAGCAGTATTGCCTATTGAGCTGGAAGTTCAGTCGGCGAGGGTTATCCGGGAAAGCCAGATCAGTGAAGCAAATTGGGCCGAGAATTATCATCTGCAGCTCTTGGGTATGGATGAAAAGCGATTACGAGCAATCCACCAAACTCAAGTTTATCAAAGAAGAATGGCGCGACATTTCAACAAGAGGGTCAAAGACCGGAAACTGGAAGAAGGTTGTTTGGTTCTGAAGGAACTTAGACAACCGGTCATAGATCCACGGGGGAAGTTCCGTCCTCTTTGGGCTGGACCGTATGTGTTGAAGAAGATCTTGTCGGGCGGAGCCGTTATTTTGACTGATTTGGATGGCTTGGAGTTCACTAATCCATGTAATTTAGATCAGTTAAAAAGATATTTTGTGTAAATTGCAGTCATTTGCATAATGTAAAACGAACTACATTAGGCCTGATTCTCTTCGAAAAAAAAAGAAATTACATATCGGAGATATGTAGGCAGCCCTCATTGGGCACGGTCTAAACATTAATAAAAATCATCATTTCATCATTCTTTCTTCTTTGCTAATAAAAAAAATAAACAAAAAAAAATAATAAAAAAATATAATAAAAAAAAAACAAAGAAAAACCCGCTAAGTCGAAAACCCGAAAGGGCGACTTAGGCAAAAAGTCGGGGCCCGCTAAGTCGAAAACCCGAAAGGGCGGCTTAGGCAAAAATGGGTAGCTCGCTAAGCTGAAAACCCGGAAGGGCAGCTTAGGCAAAAAATTAGAGCTTAAAGGAATAAAGTTGGAACGTGCTTGGAAAGCTTAAAAGTCAAACAACACTCCAATAAAAAAAAATAAAGCCAAACAGTACAAGCAAAAAGCCAAAAAAAAAAATAAAATAAAATCCATGAAACAAAAATACATCTCAAAACCAAAGAATAAAAGCCTATCAGAGTCTAGGTGGCCCGTCGCCTCCGTGGGGCAACGTCCTCCGAGTCATCCCTAGCTGTTGAACTCTCTCCAGCCTCGCCTGTCCAAGGAGTCAACACAATCTCCTCATCAATCCTAACTCCCTCACCAGTGTCAGCCTGAGTCCAACCCTCAAGTGCACTCAGCAGTGCGTTCCTCCTCAGCTTTTCAACCGGCCAGACAGCATTCACGAACCAGGCCCGATACTCAGGAGAAGTCTGAATACCAGCAGGATTAGGTAAAGGCCTAACCATCTGATGATCTCTAACCCAAGCTCTAAGGACAGCTCGGGTAACTCCCGGAGTGATGGTGGAATCAGATAAAGAGTCATCCATGATCGGTACAGTCTGATCTATTCCCATCTGCCTCATAACGCGCGAAGCGCAGTACCAAGTACAATGGGTAAGGCCTAAAAGGTAAACCTGAGTATGGTGAGAGCTGACTTGAATAAAGCGGGTAATCCCGTACCAAGGTACAAACCACAACATTTCGTTTGGACCCAATTCAATCAGCCATGAGGTCCAGGCATCAGCAGACGGATGTGTGATCAAGATCCTCCGCATGCGATACTAGACAGGGTTATAAGGCAGCAAAGTAGGAGTGGCAACCACTTGGAGATGGTCCTTCAACCAAACCTGAGTAATGGATCCTTTCTATTACAAAGGAACAGGCCAAAAAGAAGAAAAGATAAGAAATAGAAAAAGAAGATAAGATACCTGAAGGATAATCGGAGAAACCGTCCAGTCCTCGAAACCTAAAGCAGCTCTATCGAGGCTCCTGATGGTTTCTGCTAGCACAATGCCGCCAATGCAACCCATGTCCTCCATTTGTCGAACCATAGGGCAAAATCGCAGGTCCCCGAAGCCTGGATCCTTGTTAAACAAGAAACCAGATAGTAAGCAAAATACAAAAGCCCGCATCCTCAGCCTCATCCGGTCTGGATCATCTGAACAGACCCCTGAAAACTCATCAATCAGGGGCAACAAAATTGCTTTCTGATCACCAACAATCATGGCCCTAGCTTGTGGTCGGCTGAACTGAAACAGGTTTTCAAACGACCGAATGTACCCGACTTTGACCTCATGCTTGACTAAAGGGGCGTTGGGGTCGCACCCTACGATAGCACAGAATTCCTCAAAAAGAGGACACATCTCCTCCATCATGGCCCCGAACCGAAAAACGTGGGCCTCAGGGTCCCAGAGTCTGATACAGGCCCATAAAAAGTTCCAGTCGATCACTACCCCCCTAAGGGTAATGATAGGAGAGAGGCCATACCTCCCCAAGTTGATCTTTTCGACTTTGGAGAGACTCCTAATCCAGCTGTGCATGCTGTGAGTAAAAAAAGGATTCATTCTTTGAAGATAAGAAGAAGAAGAGAGAAAAGGAAGGATGAATGAAAAACCAAACAAGAAACTTGTTTTTATAGAAGAATGCGCCGAATGATGGCGGCAGCTGCCGCCAAATTGCCACCGAACGAGGGCGGCAGCAGCCGCCAAAACGTCAGCGGCAGCAGCCGCCGACGGCGGGGGCCACAAAAAAAAAAAAAAAAAAAAAAAAGTACATCCGAAATGGTGAAACCCCATTCTCATTTCAAACATGCATACATATTTTCAATACTAACCAAGTGCAGGTACGAATAAAATTCAATACAAAAGTACAATGCAGAAGCACCATCAAAGGGGAAGTTTTGAAGGGTAATCATGGAAAGGATCCAGCAAAGGGTACGCAAGACTTCAAACAGTACCGAGGCAAAGCCGATTCAAAGGGTTAGGGCCAGAATGATTTCTCCAGAAATGGAAGATGCTCCGACAGAGAGGTGTCTGAATTTTGAGCTTAAAAGCGACAGAATAAAGAAGTTATGGTTGGGTCTGCACAGTCACGATGCTATCCCTACACTACTCAAGTCATCTCAGAATCAAGTTGCCTCGACATTCTTTATGGAGAGGCTGCTTCTAAAAAAAAAAAAAAAAAAAAAAAAAAAAAAAAAAAAAAAAAAAAGGAAAAATGGGTCAAAAGGAACCTCTGCACAAAAGAAAGAAATCAAGGACAAAGCTATAGGAAATCAAGTTGTCAAAAAACGGGTCAACTGCAAGCTCTCCGTTAAATTCAAACCCATCAAGGGTAGATGACAAATCATCTCAGCCATAAGGACAAAGACCACAGCGGCTGCTCACATTTTGAAAAGCAAGTTAAAAGAAGCAGTCATTTCCACAAATTGGATGACAACAAACAACTTGAAAATGAAGCGCCTAGCATGGTACAAGTACAAGTGTCCTTATAAACAAGGATCATTTCTCAAAACAAAGGAAAGGAAGAGTCTCCTCAAAATTCCTTATGGAGAGGAGAACCATTGAGGAAATAAGTTTCAAATTCAGAGGAAGATAAAGTTCAAGAAAAAGAATCAAATTAACCTCAAGAATTCAAACATGGTGAAGCCAAAGCATAAAAGCTTCTTCAACACTCAAGCCACTCAAGTTACCACCACAATGTGGGTATTCAAAACTCTTTGTGATGAATACAAGTCATATTTCAGTCAACCAGTGGTAAAACCACTACAACAACAAAGTCAGATTCGCCTAAAGTCATCACTATCATACGAACTCGAGTCAATAAGTTGATTCAACATCAAATCGGGAAGGAACCCCACAAAGACACCCAGTCGGGAAGGAATCCCACGAAGAAATCAAGCCAGAAATGAATTCTGCATCAACATCAAATCGGGAAGGAATCCCGCATAGACATCCAGTCGGGAAGGAATCCCGCGAAGAAATCAAGCCAGAAATGAATTCTGCATCAACACCCAGTCGGGAAGGAATCCCGCGAAGAAATCAAGCCAGAAATGAATTCTGCATCAACATCAAATCGAGAAGGAATCCCGCATAGACATCCAGTCGGGAAGGAATCCCGCGAAGAAATCAAGCCAGAAATGAATTCTGCATCAACACCCAGTCGGGAAGGAATCCCGCGAAGAAATCAAGCCAGAAATGAATTCTGCATCAACATCAAATCGGGAAGGAATCCCGCATAGACATCCAGTCGGGAAGGAATCCCGCGAAGAAATCAAGCCAGAAATGAATTCTGCATCAACACCCAGTCGGGAAGGAATCCCGCGAAGAAATCAAGCCAGAAATGAATTCTGCATCAACATCAAATCGGGAAGGAATCCCGCATAGACATCCAGTCGGGAAGGAATCCCGCGAAGAAATCAAGCCAGAAATGAATTCTGCATCAACATCAAATCGGGAAAGAATCCCGCATAGACATCCAGTCGGGAAGAAATCCCGCAAAGACATCAAGCCGGGAAGAAATCCCGCAAAGACATCAAGCCGGGAAGAAATCCCGCAAAGACATCAAGCCGGGAAGCAATCCCGCGGAGAAATCAAGTCGGGAAGGAATCCCGAAGAAATCAAATTGGAAATGAATTCCACAATCAGCATTAAGTCGGCATTGAATTTTGCCTCAACAGCAAGTCGGAAATAAATTTCGCACCAAGACGGAAAGGAATTCCGCACTAACATCAAGCCGGAGATGAATTCCGCATCAGCCGAGCACGAAGTTCGCATCCTGGAAGGAACTACGAAAGACCTGATTCTCCCCATCCCCCGAAGAGCTCTTGGAGATACGTAGGCAGCCACAAAGGCCCGGTCACAAACATAAGTTTGCATCATAAATAACATTTTCTCTTTGCCAACATAAATCCATGCATTTGATCATTTCATTTAAAAAAAAAAAAAAAAAACAACGGCGGGGTTTCCTCCTCTGCCCATCCTCAAAATTTGCGTTTCGGACAACCACCGACTCCCATAAATCATTTTTATGGTCGACGGTGGGGGGCAACTGTGAATACTCAAATTTTGAGGCTCAGAAAGCCTGTTGGTTGACTTTGCTACAGTAAATTTGACTGTGCTACAATGAATTTGCTACAGCAAATTTAATTGTGCTACAGTGCATTTGCTACAGGTCCCGGAATATTTTTGACTCACAAGGCTCAAAGAGCCAATTTTCCCGGACTGCAAACAGTCCGGCCGGACCGGAGGCCATTTCGGAAGTTCACCGGAAATATGTCAATATGGTACTTGAAACGTCCGGAATTTTACGAGGATCGCGGAACAGGTCCCGGAATATTTTTCGGAAGTCCGGAACTCCCAAAAAGGCTCCCGAAGCGAGGCACGGTGGCCACCCCGGCCACGGCGGCGCCAGCCCACGCCAAGCGCGGGCGGGGCCTGGCGCCCAGCGCGGGCGGGGCCTGGCGCCCAGCGCGGGCGAGGCCTCCCGCCCCGCGTGGGCGAGGCCTCTCGCCCCGCGCGGGCGAGGCCTCCCGCGCCGCGCGCGGGCGAGGCCTCTCGCCCCGCGCGGGCGAGGCCCCTCGCGCCGCGTGCGGGCGAGGCCTCTCGCCCTGCGCGGGCGAGGCCTGTCGCCCCACCGACAGGGCGGTAGGTACCGCCTGGCCTGGCGGCAGCTACCGCCCAGATTTTTGAGCGGTGGCTACCGCCATGCCTGGCGGCAGCTACCGCCCGGGACCCGAAAATGGCCTATAAATAGGCCATTTTCAGGCTGTTTTTGACACACCTTGTCCGTTTTGACGGACGAATCCTTCTCCCTCTCACGCTCCTTGCGTTTTCTTTACCGCTTTTTGCATTTAATTTAATTTTTTATTGCATTTTTATTGTGATATTTGGACATTAAAATTAAAAAAATTAAAATTAATTAATATTTCCTAAGCGAGGAGCTTAATCGGGAGTTAAGAAGCGGTCGTCGATTAAATCAGGTATGTAAACAAAACTCTGCCTATTTAATGTTAGCACTTCATGCATATTTCTCTTCTACTCTTAATAATTCTACAATTGCATAAATGCATCCACGTCATTATTTTTTTGGTAAATAAACTGCTTTAATAAAAACAAACATGATTAAGCTTAACGCCCGATTAATTAATAATTGTGGTGGTTAAGCTTCAATCCGACAATATTGGCTAAAGAGCCTAGTTAATTAATAACTACGGTTCAATCGCCTTATTTCGAATAAATCTGGCTTAAGTCCAATTAATCAATAATTGTGGCTAAAAGCTTTAATCAATCATGTTTAAACAGTAAATTGTGATTAAGCTTGAACGCCCGATTAATCGATAATCGTGGCACAAAAGCCTAAATCGCACATTTTGGCAAACTAATTGCCTAAAACAACACATTTTCGGCTCAAAGCCATAAAATCGACATTTTTGGCAAAATGCCTTAAAATGAACCAATTTTCGGTTTAAAACCGTAAAATCAACCATTTTAGCGACAAATCGCTTAAAAATCGACATTTTTGGCAAAATGCCTCAAAATCAATCATTTTCGGTTTAAAACCGTAAAATCAACCATTTTAGCGACAAATCGCTTAAAAATCGACATTTTTGGCAAAATGCCTCAAAATCAATCATTTTCGGTTTAAAACCGTAAAATCAACCATTTTAGCGACAAATCGCTTAAAAATCGACATTTTTGGCAAAATGCCTCAAAATCAATCATTTTCGGTTTAAAACCGTAAAATCAACCATTTTAGCGACAAATCGCTTAAAATCGACATTTTTGGCAAAATGCCTCAAAATCAATCATTTTCGGTTTAAAACCGTAAAATCAACCATTTTAGCGACAAATCGCTTAAAATCGACATTTTTGGCAAAATGCCTCAAAATCAATCATTTTCGGTTTAAAACCGTAAAATCAACCATTTTAGCGACAAATCGCTTAAAATCGACATTTTTGGCAAAATGCCTCAAAATCAATCATTTTCGGTTTAAAACCGTAAAATCAACCATTTTAGCGACAAATCGCTTAAAATCGACATTTTTGGCAAAATGCCTCAAAATCAATCATTTTCGGTTTAAAACCGTAAAATCAACCATTTTAGCGACAAATCGCTTAAAATCGACATTTTTGGCAAAATGCCTTAAAATCAATCTTTTAAGCGACAAATCGTTTAAATGAACCATTTTGGCACAAATGCCTAAATCAATCAATTTTTGGCAAAATGCCTAAACAAAATGCACAAAGCATACACACACTCATGCACAAAGCATACACACTCATGCACAAAGCATACACACTCATGCACAAAGCATACACACTCATGCATTAAGCATACCCATTCAAAGCCCTTCAAAGAAGGCCTATCGAACTACGTTGACTTTGATCTTCCATTCAAACGGAAGTACGTAGGCACGTTCGGGATTTCACCCCGGGTGGCAAGTCAAAATCACTCAAACATTTCATTAATCCATCATTTACCTTGCAAAGCATTCATTCATCGGTTAGTTTATCAGCATGACATAGTCTCGGGATCCATCTCGGGTTTGCATACCATGCCTTAAACATTGGGATAATTAATCTAGTAACTAGGTTAATTAAAAATGGAGTCACTTAGGGTTTTTTCCTAGTTTGCCCTAAAATAATTAAACAAGGTGGCGACTCACACATTCACGTGCATTTCTTTCTTTTGTCATATGCATCACATGCTTACATGCCTATGTGCTTTTGGGGAAGGGGTTCACACTATTATGCCATTGTGTGACTGCCTGTGTGAGCATATAACTAGTCGGATGACTAGAATGATATCTTTACACATCCGCGTGATTGCATGTGTTGTGCAATAATTGTTTTTCCTTATAAAACTCACTTTTCTTTTGTTTAATTTTTCCAAGAAATAATTCGTCTCTATTCTGTAAAGCTCTGTATCCTTCCCCGCAGAGCTAGACAACTTTTAGAATTATGAAGTATTCAAATAATGTAGCTATATGTATTAAAACTTATTTATAATTATTTGTTAGTGAACTCCGCAGTTATAGGATTTACGTACCTCTAAGTAGTGTATTAGTATAGTTGAAATAATTATACGAGCCCTTATTATAAATGTGATGTATTACAAATTGGGCTTGATATATGAATGTTTAAGATGTTAAGCTTGGGGCCGTGATATAATATAATTATGAAGTTCATTGTATATGGTAATATGGCCTAAATGTTTGAAATTTATATTGAGATAGTAGAATTTTAGTGATTTAGGCTTACTATGGGCCTCGGGACCTTAAGCTTATCTGGGCTCTAGTGCCGGTCTGGCCCATGGAAATGGGTCGTGAAAGAAAGATACCAAAACGATGAGTTTTGGGTGCTTAGGTTAAGATAACCCAAAGTAAATAAGTGGCTCCCGCACTAAATATCATTTTTGTCCTTTTTATGACTTAAAAATTAAACTAGAGTGTTAATATAATTAAATTTCGAAATGGGGGTGCCCAGATACAAAGGTCGCTTTAAGATGATTTTACAACAAGTCGCATAGTTGAGAGTATTTTCATAGTTTAAGCCAAAATTTTATAACAGGAACTTGTGTAAGGTTAATTAGATTTGTGTATTATTAAGTCATAGAATTGGAATCTAGGTTGTTAATGCATAAATGCTTTACGGAATTTGTGTTCAAGAATTATTGATGGTTATGAGTGATTTATTGGTATAATGATATTATAGAGAAATAAAGGAATATGCATGTGTTGTAGTTGTTATTGAGCTGAGTTGTTTGCATTAGCGGAGCTAGTGGGGTGGAAGGCACCGCCCCTTCTCTTTATGTTATAAATTTTTTTCAAACTGACACTTTAAGAATAATCTTCGGAGCATAGTGGCGTGGCTTATATTATTCATGTTTGAAGTCCTAGGTTCAAAACATGTTGGTTGGTGTTTTTTTTGCTTTTTTATTTAGTTCAGTTATTTACATAGTTCTTTTAATTAGTTCTTATATACAAGAAAAGTTTTAGTTAATTTTTATATAGATTCAATTAATTTAATATATACATATATATAAGCACATAAAGTTCACAATTTTAATAAATTATTTTTTGTTTCCATTGAATGACTTATATTATTAATTTTAATTTTAGGTTATTTAATTTTAGTTTTCTTTTAGTATAGTTTTGAAATTGATTCCATTCTATCAATATATAAAATTCACATAAATATTAAAATATACAATAGTGTTATAAATTTTTATTTCAATTGTTTATAATTTGCTATTTAATTAAAATTTAACAATTTGAAAAAAAAATTAGAATTCTAAAGTCATTGAATAAACACATATGATATTTAATTTATTCAAAAAGATGAATTTAATATTATAATTCATGATTCTATTTTAATAGTTTTTAGAAAAAAAATATGAAATTGAATTGATTAAATTTTAAAATCACAATAACATATTTAAAATTTTAAATACTAATATTTATTTTCATTGTAATTTCTAATGTGTAAATTTTAGGAAATTATTTCTTACCTATTGAAAGTCGTTATGTATACTAAAAAGATTTTTATTTATACTATTTTCATTAAAAAACAAATTTGATCATATGTATATTTGTTAATGTAATTACATTATTTTTAGGCATTTTTTAATCATGTTTATTTTTTATTCACTGTATCAAAACAAATATATTTTTGCCCCCCATGAAAAAATCCTATCTCCATCACTGGTTGTCTGCATTGGGGTTTGGTTGGTTGATTGATGTTTGAATTGGGAGTGTTTTATACTCGCAGGTTTATACTATTTTCATTAAAAAAAATTTTGATCACATTCATATTTGTTCATGTAATTACATTATTTTTTAGGCATTTTTTAATCAGGTTTATTTTTTATTCACCGTATCAAAACAAATATATTTTTGCCCCCTATGAAAAAATCATGGCTCCATCATTGGTTGTTTGTATTGGGGTTTGGTTGGTTGATTGATGTTTGAATTGAGAGTGTTTTGTACTTGCAGGTTCTAGTTAAGTCCAGTTTTTTTAGAGGAAACTATTGCAGTTTTGCTGTAGGATTTTCCAAAATATTTGCTAAGTTAAAATGTAAGACTTACTAGACTTGTGAATACTTAATCACTTCTAATTCATGTATTAGTTATAAGATTAATCTGTTGGCTAGATTGGTGTCTCAGATACCGAATGTGGTGTCAGTCGTCTAATCTTCTGGCACCAGGCGACAAGTGTTATATGAACCTCCTCCCCTTTATCTCTGTGTTTAACTTTTTTCGACACTCGATCAGCCTCCGATAATGTACCCATGGGTCCCCCTCGCTCAGAGAGTTTCCTTTGACTCGTCAGCTTTTTTGCTTTCTTTCTTTTAATACTGTATATATGTTATTGCTCTTATCCTACATATATCCTTGATATGCTTAGATAAGCAGTAAAAATAAATTTTGGTTGCAGACTGGGGACCTCGTTAGCCTTAAGCTTATTCATAACCTTGTTTCAGATTGGTCTATGAAATCGGGTCGTAAATTAATCAAATCAATATCATTAACTTATAATCAATGAACTACTTAATTGACTGTTTGCTTGCTATTTTATTTTCTTTTATAGATTTGCTTAATGTGCATGGTTGCTTTTCTTTCGTTTCTTTTTCTTTTTTTTTTTTTTTTCTAGCGTTTGTGATAAAAATAGAAACGAGAAAAGAAAATTGGAGGAAATGTTTAACTCTTAATAAAGGCATTAAGTTAGATGGTTTTATTAGCTCTCGCATTAATAAAACTTGCTCTAATATTCTTTTTATTTTAGGAGGATATTGGGATGAAATAAAGTGTCAAAATTTAAATAAGATGAAAGAGTAGCGATAATAGTAACAATGATTAGTTAAAATTTATAAAATAAATGTAAAATTTGATGATACTAAGGCTCTGTTTGTTTCCATTTGTTTCAGCAAATTATTTTCCTGCAAATTATTTTCAATGTTTGGTTATTATATGAAAAATCACTTGGGAAATGTTTTTCAGCATTTGGTACAATATTAAAAAAATTTAATTTTTCACTTTATAAATAATGTAATTTCGTCTATTATATTTCACATAAATATAATAAATATATGTAAATTTATAAGAAAAAAATGTCGAATATGATAATAAAAAAACATTTCTAATATTTTACTGTAATTTCATAAAGCTCAAACCAAAGTTCATACAATATTGCAAACATAGGTGCAATTACAAAAAATAATAGTAATAACGTTAGTTTAAGAAGCAATAAAAATAACATAGTCCAAGAAGCAATAACAATAATATAGTCCAACAAAGAAAAATCATAAACAACATAGTTCAAGCTCCTCCATTCTTGTTGATAAAATTTCGAACCCAAACTTTCTAAAGATTCGCATTTTTAGCCATAAAAACTTTTACAAGTATTTCTTTCTCCACCAAATAGTCAAAAACAGTTGCAAGAGTGATTTCATCATAACCTTCAATCTTCATAGCTTAATCATAAAGTTTAAAAACAACAAATTGTTTTTTGTTAAAATCTATGAAGGCTAATACAACCTTTTTGCACTTCTATAGCCAATTTCTCACCACCATCATCTTCAAAGTTGCATTTTCTTTTTCTATGAGATCCGACAATGCTTCTTTCCTTTTGTCACTTCTTCAAATTCAACATCATCATTTGTTAGTTACATGTCCTATAGCCAATTTGATTGGTTATATTTTGGATGTAATATTTCATGTTACAAGTATTTTAATATTAATAAAATGACATTTATATATCTTTTATATTCTATTGATTAAATATTGGTAAAAGATAAAGACCATGAGACAATACTACTTTGCAAAGTAAATTATAATGTGGTTATAATTATGAATTTTATTTTGCATGAAAGCAATGTCTCTAAATATTTCTGGTTAATGTTCTCCTCATTATTGGATGATGATTGGAGCTGTTGAGACTAATACATATTATGTTCTTTCTTTAGGGAAGCAGCTGTTCTAATAAGCTAAGATATATGTGATATCTAGAACTAATATGTGGGTGCTTGTGTAAGTGATCAGTTGACTTGAAATTACTAAGCTATCTTCTATAGAGATGACTATGTTTTGATTCTTCATTCACGTTATTCATTCATGAATAATAAGTCATGATTTATTGGACATAGTAGGAATTGTATGGAGATACATGTATAATTAAGAGAGGATTCATTACCCTAGGTAAATAAGAGATCATGTTCTGATTGTTCTTTATTAGTATTGATTAAGAAATCCTTGTACAAGATAGAATGAAATTAGCAAATTAGATTTGGAATTTCATTCAAATGATCAATAGTTAAGATTAAAAGAACTAACATGATTTAGTAAAGCAAATACACTCTATGCCTAATTACTAAATCGGAACATTAATGATGATGAGATATTAATTAAACTGATAAATCATGCACTGAAAGGTTAAATCAAACCACTTTCACTTTTCAAATATTTGGATAGTCATGACATGTTGCTAGACAGTGAATATGACCTTCAAATATTAATTAATTAATTAAATTTATATTTGTTGTCAATATATTTGGAACCTAGAAGGCCATGCATATAAGAATGGATATGAGAAAGTGAAAATGAAAAATCGAATCAATTATGATTTGATTACAAATAAGTTTTGAGATATCAAGGGCAAAATTATAATTTATATTTAATTACTATTTTACCTAAATTATTAAATATTGACTTAATTGAATTATGTCTAAAATTTATCTTAGATTAAATAAACCTAATACTTTAATTATGATTTATTTATTGAAATTGTTTAATTAAATAAATAAACACACACACGCACACATATATATTTTTTAGTTATAATTTATTTATTTAAAAGGTTTAAATAAATAATTATAATTTATTTATTTATGACCTAGGGTTTTCATATATAAGGTTTAAGAGACAGTCTAAAGACAGGAGTTGTTGCATATAGCCACAAAACTAAACATAGAGCGTAAAATAACTATTAGCATCATACACTCTATTCTCTTAACCCTCTAAAATAATTTTAAGATTTTTCAATTGTCCATTCGTGTGAATACTATTAGAGGCTAAAAACTTGGACGGCTTGTAGTTACGACAACCTAACCGTGTAGATTGAAGTTTCGAAAAATCTGTAAAAGAAGTATTCTTCTAAACAATTTTATTGCTTTAATCATTTAAACGAATCCTGTTGGCATAATATTTTATTATATTTATCTTATTCCGCTATGTATTATTGATATTGAAATCCAATAGTAGTATCAAAGTCATCGTTTAAACGTTTGAAGTATAAAAACAATCTGTTAATTATTTGATCAATTTCGAATTAATTCATATGCTGAAATTAGTATTTGGAAAAAATCGTATATGAGTTCTTTTAAATTTTTCACAGATTTGTTTTCAATTAAATTTGATTTAATAAGTTAAAAAAATAAAATTGAAAACGTTGAAGAATTTCGAAGAACGCGATAGAAACTTGACCGGACCTCTGGTTACCGTGAGCCGTGGGCAACAGCGCTGCGTTCGGCTTGCTTGGACACACGCCTCCTCCCTGCGAGCGCTCCAGCGATGGCTCATTCATGCTGCAGCGGTTCAAAGGTTTTTTAGTTTTTAATTAAAAAAAAATTATAAACTGTATTTTTCGGTGATGATAGGACCGCTGAAGGCCAGATATGGATGGTTGTCACGACCCGAAATCATGGAATGACCGGCACTAGGGCCCAGGTAAGCTTAAGGCTCCCAAGACTCATAGTAAACCTGAACCACAAAGTCCATACACACCTAACAAAATCTTAGGAACAGTAAGCCCATGTTATCTTTTATATATATATATATATATATTATGTCTAGAAACCACATAATCTTGGCCCAACATCAAACATCTCAAGTGATACGTACATAGATTGGGCCTATCTATAATACACCTCATTCATAATACAGCTAGTAGTCATACATGGATTTGGGTAAATAATTAAGACATTCATGTGATCATAGATTAGCATACTCATTTTAATACATGACTAGGGATATATGAATCCTACAACTGCAGAGTCAATAAAAATTAGAGATAATAAAAGTCGTCATAAAAATTACATGTTTTAAGTAATTACTGAAATTAGAGATTTACTTCTATAGCCCTGCAGAGAATGATACAAAGCTTTAGCCAAATCGGGGATTCTACTTCTAGAAAAGTTAAACAAGAGAAGAGTGAGTTTGCAACTCAGTGAATAATAATAGATAATGCATACACAGGCATTCACGCAAAATGCAGCCTAAAACACTAAAATGAATACGCAACCAATCAAGCATATGACACAACATCAGTACCCACGAGTAATTACACCTTCAAGTAATCAAACAAGTGAAAGTTGGTCAGTGGCGTTCCGAAACCCCCGATGAGCCGTCCTCACACATGGCCCACCCTCTCAAACGTGTGCACCAAGGAGCCGATCCCCCATACATGACCAACATGTCTAATCCTCACTTGAGCAGCTCTCTCCTTTTTTTTATACTATCTTTTCTTTTCCATACCAACAAGCAGCCACCCTATGATTTTCCATCATTAATTTAAAAATTAAACAACTTTCAATTTGTCTCAATAACATCATTAACCATCCTTTAATCATTTACTACAATTCTAGATTAGTCACTAAGAACCCATGATCCTATTAACTTATAATTTAAGAAATGCATCTTCAAGCAACCCAATTAACAACTTAAATATATATCAACACTAACAAATATAAAAACATCAAATATATATGCATCCATTTCATATTAACTTATTAAAAGAACATAAGATATTTGAAATAATTGCTGCCGACCGAAAAGATATATGTTCCTTAACTTAGCCTCGTTTACTATGCACAAATAACTCATATCATACTTAAAATAATTCAACCTAAGTTCCATAAATTTTTACCTCTATTTGACATGAAAAATACCAATTCTAGATTTAGTTAAAAAAAAAAAAAAACCAACAGTCAAATTGTTTATCTAGCAAGAATAATATTATCGAATAATAACTAACATTAGCTCAAGTATTAGTAGCAATAATTGCTGTTATATTTAGGCTATGCCTATATCTAGACTAAACTCATCTTGTTTATGCTAAATTCATACATAAGATTAGCTAGCAATTAACTTAAATTGAAGAATCAATTTGTTTCTCAAAATTTAAATACTAGAATCATGGGACTAAGGTATGTATTTCTGCAATAATTTGAATTATAATTTCAAATCCTCCATTTTGATAAAAGCTCTTAAACCAGACTCAGAAAGATTAAAAATTTGCTTACCCAGTAGGAATTCTCAATGGAAATCAAATTTTTCTGGGCAAAATGACCGGAATTTGCTCTACTACCCCAAATCCTATTCTATCGGTGTTAGCTTGGTCAGAGCTGGAGAGGATCGTGGCCGGTAAGGTCGCTAGAGGCATTAGAAGGTGTAACCCGCCAGCCCTTCACTGGTTTTGCCGGGAAGCCACAGAGAAGCGATGAGTTGACTTCCCAACGGAACAGATTGCGATAGCAGCTCCTCGTGCTGCTGCGCTAGTCGCGCTAGCCTAAGACAATAGAGGAGAGGGAGAGAGAGAGAGCGGCAAAGGGAATGGCGGCGACGGAAGCAGGCGGTGCTAGTCTCGGCAATCGGAAGAACGAAAGGAAAAGCTAAGGGGAGGGCTGAAGTCAGCGCTAAAGGGGAAAGATGGGTTTCTAGAATTTTCTTTCTTCGGTTTTTGTGAATTGGTTGGTTCAAATCTGGTTTGGTTTAGTTAAAATCATGATTTTTATATGGTTTTCGATTTTTCAATTGGTTTTCTACTAGTTTTCACCTAGTTAAAGGTTTGGTTCAAATATAAAATATATATTTGCAATTAATTGGTTAAATAAATTCATAGGGTGTTAACTATTCAATTTTTAAATATAATAAGTTCTATAATGCCATTGATTTAGGATTAATAATTAAATTTTTAAATGAACAATTTTCGAAAATATAATTTCGTGTCGTTTCAGTCTCCCCCCTATAAAAATTCATCCTCAAATTTAGAAATAAACAAGGTAGGGATAATATAATAAGCAAAAAGTATATAAAAACAATAAAGAAAGATGATAATCCATAAAAGAGAAATAGGTTAAGTTCAATTACCAATAAAATAAGAGTCCTTTACGTAGAAGGAAAAAGATAAGAGTATTTCTCTTGCATCTCAGCTGCCACTTCCCATGTGCACTCCTCCACCGAATGATTTCTCCATAAGACTTTGACAATAGGAATATCTTTACATTGAAGTTTACGAATCTGGAAGTCGAGAATCCTAACTGGCACTTCTTCATATCTCAAGTCTTCACTCGCTTGGACCTCTAGTGGCTCTAACACGTGAGATGGATCGAGAACGTGCTATCTTAGCATTGATACATGGAAAATCAAATGGACATGAGATAACTCATTAGGCAAGTTCAACTGGCAAACTACTTCCCCAATCCTTGCAACTATTGGGTAAGGCCCAATATATCTAGGAGGTAACTTCCCTTTCTTGCCAAAATGAAGGACACCTTTCATAGGATATACCATAAGAAAGAATAGATCACCCTCCTGAAATGTCACTTCTTTACATTTAGGATCTGTATAACTTTTCTGCCTATCAAAAGTTGTTTTGATTCTATCTCAAATGATAGGCACTCTCTCAGATGTGACTTGAATTAATTTGAGTCCCGCTAACTATCTATCTCCTACTTCCTCCCAACAAATAGGAGATCTGCATTTCCTACCATATAGAGCTTCATAAGGCGCTATGCCTATACTAGCTTGATAGTTATTATTATAAGCAAATTCAATTAATGGCAAGTACAAATCGCAACATCCTCCAAAATCCAATACGCACATCTGAAGCATGTCCTCCAAAGTTTAAATAGTTCTTTCAGATTGTCCATCGGTCTGTGGATGGAAGGTCGTACTAAAGTCAAGTCGTGTTCCCAAAGCTCTCTGCAACGACTGCCAAAATCTGGAAGTGAACTGTGTTCTCCTATCAGAAATGATAGAAATCGGAATCCCATGAAGACGTACTATCATCTTTATGTACAACCTTACCAACCTGTTAGTATTATAGGAGGATCTCACTGGCAGAAAATGGTTGTCTTAGTAGGTCGATCTACTATCACCCAAATTGAATCAGAGCCTCCAGGTGTTTTGGTTGTTGTACACTAAGTCCATGGTAATTCTTTTTTATCTCCATTATGGTATCGGTAGTCGTTGTAGCAACCCAGAAGGTATTTGATGCCCTACTTTTACTTGTTGACAAGCAAGAGATCAGGACACAAATTCTGTCACATCTTTCTTCATTCCAGCCCACCAATAATTATCTTTCAAATCTCAATACATTTTAATAGTACTTGGATGCACATTATAAGCGGCATAGTGGGCTTCATCTAAAATCTCCTTCCTAAGATTATCAACATTGGGTACACAGAGACGAGTACTATTTTTGAGTACCCCATCATCGTCTATCACAAAGTTCCCTGACCCACCAGTAGCTACTTCTTGCATAATTCTTTATAATTGTGGGTCTCTACTTTGTGCAGCTTTGATGCTATCAAAGAACATTGGTCTTACTCTGAAGTGACTCAATAAACAATTTGAAGTAGAAATTTCAAGTTCAAGGCCTCCA
The DNA here is from genome assembly GCF_041381405.1 of Jatropha curcas. NCBI lineage: Eukaryota > Viridiplantae > Streptophyta > Magnoliopsida > Malpighiales > Euphorbiaceae > Jatropha > Jatropha curcas. The sequence goes on from NC_143161.1 coordinate 20,129,410, forward strand.
TCAAGCATTTCATCCAATTCCCAGATTAACGGTCTCCTTTCCACTGAAATATGAGTTAAACTTCCCAAAGATTTCTGACTTAGAGCATCATCCACTACATTAGTTTTCCTAGCATGATATTGAATGGTACAATCATAATCCTTAAGGAACATCATCTAGAGCCTCTGTCTCAAATTTAGATCTCTCTGATCAAAAATATACTTCAAACTTTTATGATCAGTAAAGATCTCATATGACACACCATATAAGTAATATCTCCATATCTTCAATGCAAAAATGATGGCTGCCATTTCCAAATCATGAGTGGGATAATTTTGCTCATGCTTTTTCAATTGTCTAGAAGCATACGCAATAACCCAACCATGATGCATCAAGACACAACCAACCCCACTCTAGATGCATCACAAAACACAACATACCCTTCATTGCCTGATGGTAAGGCTAACACCGGAGCAGTGGCCAAACACTCTTTGAGCCTCTGGAGACTTGCTTCACAAGAATCAGACCATATGAACTTGGCGTTCTTCTGGGTTAGTCTTGTTAATGGAGCTGCTATTCTAGAAAAATCTTACACAAAACGACGGTAATAGCCAGCTAAACCTAAAAAACTAAACTTCTGTGACAGTAGTCGGTCTAGCTAGTTGATAACTGCCTCAACTTTCTTAGGATCAACCATGATTCCATCTTTAGATACCACATGGCCTACGAAATTCACATTTAGAAAACTTAGCGAATAACTGATGCTCCCTCGAAATTTGTAGCATAATCCATAGATGGTGCATATGTTTTGCTTCAGTTCTAGAATAAACTAGAATGTCATCAATGAACACAATCACAAACTGATCCAAGTAAGGCATGAACACATGGTTTATCAGGTCTATAAAAGCCATTGGAGCATTGGGGAGTCCGAATGATATAACTAGGAATTGATAATGACCATATCTAGTTCTGAAAGCCGTTTTAGGAATGTCTTGCTCTCTGATCTTCAGTTGATGATAACCAGATCTAAGGTCAACTTTGAGAAACAAGTAGCTCCTTGCAATTGATCGAAGAGATCATCAATCCTAGGAAGCGAATACTTGTTCTTCACCATCACCTTGTTCAACTGCCTATAATCAATACATAGGCGAAGAGAGCCATCTTTCTTTTTCACAAAAAGGACTGGAGCACTCCAAGGTGAAGTGCTTGGTCTAATAAAGCCGTTGTCCAACAATTTCTACAGCTGCTCCTTGAGCTCATTTAATTCTACAGGTGCCATCCTATAAGGCGGCATAGATATAGACTCTGTGCCGGGAACTAGATCAATGCAGAATTCAATTTCCTAATCTGGAGGAAGACCAGGTAATTCCTCTAGAAACACATCCAAGAACTCATTCACAATCGACGCATCTTCTGCTTTGTGAGTTTCCGCAATAGTATCCTTCACTAATGCCAAATACCCCTGGCAGCCCTTTTTCAACATCTTTGCCCTTAAAGCAGAAATTAAGTTGTAAGGAGCTATGCTTTTATCCACCCTGTAAATAAGCTTCTCACCATCTGGTAGATTAAAAGCAATTTCTTTCTTTTTACAGTGAACCACTGCATCATACCTTGCTAACCAATCCATACTCAAAATAACGTCGAAATCTATAACATCCAAAATAATTAAATTCGCAGGCAAGTCTTTACCCTCAATGACAATAGGTCAATCCAAAACGACAGCATTAGTGTGAACGGGTTCACTTAAAGGTGTTGATATCAACAAAGGAAAGTCTAACTAATCGGACACTCTATCTATTATTTTAGCGGTAAACTCAGGAGATATAAATGAATGGGTGGCACCAGGATCAAACAAAACTCATGCCTCAAATGAACAAATAGTAAGAATACCTGCCACCGCGGCGTTGGATGCCTGAGCATCCCCCTAGGTCAAATGGAAAAGTTGAGGTTGTCCTCCCGCAAATTGTGAAGCTTGTTCGGAACTTGGATCTCTGCCCCTACCAAAAGAATTACGGCCCTGCTGGCCTGTAAATCTCGAACCTGATGCAGAAGGTGTGGCAGTAGGGGTCTAGACACATTACTGCCAAAACCAGAACTATCTCCACTGCTAGAACTACCAGTATGAATACCCTTTCTCAGCCCAAATTTCTCCTTATCTTTCTTCTTACCAAGATTTCCTTTTCCTTGGAACTGAGAACCCAGAGACTACGTACCCATAGCAAAGGATCCACTCACCCCCGTACACTAAGATTCCCAAGTGGAGTTATAGTCCTACAACCTCTTCTACCTGAAGTCACCCCGTCAGAAATGTACTTAGTCTCCATCCGCCTAGTTGAATCAATCACAGCACTAAAGCCTTGCTCCCTCTGCTGAAATAAAGTAGCATATATTGCATTCAGCCCACTAATGAACCTATATATCTTAGTGCCTTGATCTGGTATAGATCCTGGAGCATATCTATTCAACTCTATAAATCTGGTGGCATACTCATCAATAGACATATCTCCCTGAACTAAGGACTCAAATTCTCTCATTTTGGCTTTCCTAGTTCCTTCTGGTACAAAGCGATTCATGAAAATAGTAGAAAACTACTGCCAAGACATCCCGATAATAGAAGGCTAAACACAATCTCTAAACCATATCTCCGTTATACCCTCCATCCTACGGCCTGCAAATACAATGGACCTCTCATCATCACAGCCTAACTCAACGCAAAACTCTCTGATTCTTACTAAAAATGAATGGGCATCCTCAGTCCCTGTGAACTTAGGTGGCTTATATCGAATAAATCTATCATAAAGAATATCATTAGCTACCCTCGGAACAAAGGGAGGTTGAGCCGACTGAAATGTCTGTGCTGTCGGATCGGGTATAGGAGGAGGCATCTTTTGTTGTTGCTGCTGAGACTGAAAGAATTGTTGTTGCTGCATCAACATGTTATTCATAGCAGCTATGGCCTATTGAAGTCCAATCATCAATGTGTTTACTTCCAGGGGGTTTCCAGCCATATTTTCATCATTTTGATTTCCCTGAACTGCTTAATCTTGATTAACTACATTTCTAGCAGTCTACCCCTTCGGCGTCTAGTTGGGGCCAAATGCCTGGAGGAAGCCTCATCTAGAGCCTCTCGCTTCTCATTATCAGATGCTCTTCTCCAAGTATTCACCATGCTGAAATTCAAAGCATAAAACAAAATTATAAAAGACATAACAAGTCCTATCCTACCAACATAAAATTCTATCCTTTAATCTAATTCTAATAATAATATGACTCTAAAGACGATCACGCTAGAATTTAAGAGGCAAGGGAAACTACATCAAGACATGACAGAAATCACTCCACAGTTACATCTAGAATTATAAATCTAAGCTCTAATACCAACTTTATCACGATCCAAAATCATGTGTCAGACCGACACTAGGGCCCGGGTAAGCTTAAGGCCCCCGAGGCTTGTAGTAAGCCTGAACAACAAAGTCCATACTCGCCAAACAAAACCCTAGGAACAGTAAGCCCATATTATCTTATATATATGTCTAGTAACCACATAATCTTAGCCCAATGGCAAACATCTTAAATGATACATAGTTCGGGACTATCCATAATACACCTCATTCATAATATAGGCTACTATTCATACATGCATTTAGGTAAATAATGAAAACATTCATGATGGATGAGCATACTCATTTTAATACATGACTAGGGATATATGAATCATACAACTGCGGAGTCAATAAAAATTAGAGATAATAAAAGTCTTCATAAATATTACATGTTTTAAGTAATTACTGAAATTAGAGATTTACTTCTATACGGAGAAGGATGCAGAGCTTTAGCCAAATCAACATGGATTCTACTTCTTTAAAAGCTAAAGAAGAGAAGAGTGGGTTTTGCAACTCAGTGAACAATAATAAACAATGCATACACAGACATTCACGAGAAATGCAGCCTAAAACACTAAAATAAATACACAACCAATCAAGTATATGACACAACATCAGCACCCCCAAGTAATTACATGTCACGCCTGACTTTAATCACCAGAGGAATTATCCGCTTTGGATCAAGCCAAATCCATCCCATACTAGATTGACAGGATCCGCACAGTTTTGTCCCGCAAGTGAAATGGAAAACTTCCCAAGAGGTCATCCATCCTAGGATTTCTGTTAAGCGAGCACGCTTAACTCTAGAGTTCTTCCAACTCTCCAGCAATTCCACCAAAAGGCACCTCCGACTCCCAGTGCCCACTGTATCACTATGGCCTCTACCTCTGCCTCTCAAAATAAAGGGAGCTGACCTCCCAACCTGTGGAGCTGAACTAGTTAAAGTCATAGGGTAGTCTTGAATCATATATTTTGTAGACCCACATCAGAAACATGCCCTTGAATACCTCCTACAAACCCAGGATGCCTCTTACCACACTATGCACACGTTGGAATATCGATCCATGCAGCACCTCCACCACCAGCAACAGACGTGGTCTGTGAAGCTGATCTACTTTAAGTGCCCTGACCGTGCCTCTAAACCGATGTAGACCAAGACTGTGGTGCACCTATATGATTCTTACTGCTCAACTGAGCCCCAAAAGTCTGACCAGATACCACTCCCTGAAACCTCTTCTGTTGACCCTGTTGTCTCCTAACCTATTGCTCGGTCCTAACCTCCTCAAGCTCTAATGCTGCCTTCACTAGGGAAGACAATGATGTATGAGGCTGAGCAACCAAATGCATTCTGTATTCATCATGCAAGCCTTTCCTGAAGAGCTTGCACCTATCCAACTCAGTAGGAATCATCTCTATAGGGTACCTACTCAACCGGATGAACTCTCTCTCACATTCTAACACATTCATCCTACCTTGCTTAAGCTCTAGAAACTTTGCCTTACGCTGATCAATATAGAGTTCTCCAATGTATTTCTGTCTAAACTCAGAAAGAAAGAAATTCCAAGTCCTTAGCGCAACACTAAATGTCCGTAATACTATCTCCCACCACTGATAAGCTTCCTCCTTCAATAAGGAAGTAGCACAAACCAAACTCTCTAGAGGTGAGCACTGCATCTGCTCCAATATTCTCTCTAAAGATTGAAGCAAATACTCTGTTGTTGAAGTCATATCATCCTTTCTACCCATGAACTCAATAGCTCCATATTTCCTCAGTTTCTCAATAGGGGAACGAACTGGAACAAGGGCTGAAGCAACTGGAGCCTGGGGAACAGCTCCCACTGCCTGCCTCAGAGCAGCAACCAACTGTTGAACAAACCTATCCTGACTATGCCCCACAGGACCTGCAGCAGCCTACCCCACCCTCGAGGCGTGCTCTGCATCAGAACCCATAGCACCACTAGCGGAATCACCAACAGGAATACCGACACTAGGAGGGACATAACTATCTACCTTCTCATCAGAAAGATGTTGAGACATCACGTAACTCCTACAAAGACCAAAAGGTTCGCATCAGAGAGAAGTTTCAAATCAAACTATTATGGCATGTATTTAACTTAAATTACTCGTACTCTCACTTCAAAACAGATAAATTCCTATACATATAGTCCTAGAACCGCCTAAACTTATGCTCTGATACCACCTGTCATGCTCGACTCTAATCACTAGAGGAATTGTCCGCTTTGGATCAAGCCGAATCCATCCCATACTGAATTGGCACGATTCGCAAGGTTTTGTCCCACATGTGAAATGGAAAACTTCCTAGGAGGTCACCCATCCTAGGATTTCTGTTAAGCGAGCACGCTTAACCCTGGAGCTCTTCCAACCAACTCTCTAGCCATTCAACCAAAAGACGCCTTTAATGATTAGTTTCTCACTTTTTGATATATGATTCGATTCATTCCTGTGTCCCACATTCCATTACCAATAGCTAGCCTGTCATCCTAGAAGCTCGTCAGGACCTTAACTCTACCCGCTCTCTTAGGATCGCTTTCCCCGGTCGAGATGTCACAGACCCACCAGCTTTCGCGTGGTTCGTCCTCAAACCATACATCTACTAAAGAGAATTCGGTTTGATCCAAAGCGGGCAATTCCTCTAGTGATTAGAGTCGGGTGTGACATATTGGTATCAGAGCCGGACCCCCTCCATTAGATGTAGAGTTCGAGGACGAACCACGCAGAAGCTAGTGGGCCTGTGACATCCCGACCCGGTAAAGCGATCCTAAGAGGGCGGGTAAAGTTAAGGTCCTAGCGAGCTTCTAGGATGGCAGGCGAGCTACGGGTAGTTGAATGTGGGACACAAGAATGAATCGAATCATATATCAAAAAGGGGGAAACGAATTATCAGAGGCGCGTTTTGGTGGGATGGCTGGAGAGTTGAAAGAACTCTAGGGTTAAGCGTGCTTGCTTAACAGAAATCCTAGGATGGATGTAACACCCACCGCCCAATCCCGAGAGACCCGACGGCAGGTGCCACATTCGGTGCCGAAAACATCATCCTAACTGACATAAAGATTATATAATCATATTATGAATTAGAAGTGACTTAGTATTCATAAATTTAGCAAATGATATTTTGTTATTAAAATGTATATTTATTTTATGAAAAACAATTTGGAAAGATGCTACAGAAAAACTGCAAGAGTTTACCTTAAGAACTTGGCTCACAAAAAATGTCCATATCAAAATGCTCCCAAATTCAACTCCAAACTCCCATTACTCCAAATTATCAACACAACACAACTACACGTCTCTAACTTCTTAACTTCATACATCCTCATTAGCATTTTAAAACTGTCATGCCCGACTCTAATCACCAGAGAAATTATCCGCTTTGGTTCAAGCCAAATCCATCCCATACTGGATTGGCAGCATCCGCAGCGGACAATTCCTCTGGTGATTAGAGTCGAGCGTGATAGTTGATATCAGAGCCTGGTTTAGGCGGTTCTAGGACTATGCGTATATATAGGAATTTATCTGTTTTGAAGTGAGAGTACGAGTAATTTAAGTTAAATACATGCCATATTGGTTTGTTTGATTTGAAACTTCTCTCTGATGCAAACCTTTTGGTCTTTGTAGGAGTTACATGATTTCTCAACGTCTTTCTGATGAGGAGGTAGATAGTTATGTCCCTCCTAATGCCAATATTCCTGTTGGTGATGCCACTAGTGATGCTATTGGTTCTGATGCGGAGCACGCCTTGAGGTGGGGCAGCCGGAGCTGTTTAGCAGTTGGTTGCTGCTCTGAGGCAGGCAGCCGGAGCTATTCCCCAGGCTCTAGTTGCTCCAGCCCCCGTTCCAGTTCGTCACCCTATTGAGAAATTGAGGAAATATAGAGTTGTTGAGTTCATGGGTAGAAAGGATGATATGGCTTTAGCGGCAGAGTATTGGCTTCAATCTTTAGAGAGGATATTGGAGCAGATGCAGTGCTCACCTCGAGATAGTTTGGTTTATGCCACTTCCTTATTGAAGGAGGAAGCTTATCAGTGGTGGGAGACAGTATCACGGACAGTTAGTGTTGAGCAGAGGACTTGAAATTTCTTTCTTTCTGAGTTCAGACAGAAATACATTGGAGAACTTTATATTGATCAGCGTAAGATAGAGTTTCTGGAGCTTAAGTAAGGCAGGATGACTGTGTCAGAATGTGAGTTTTCATCCGATTGAGTAGGTACGCTGCAGAGATGATTCCTATTGAGTTGGACAGGTGCAAGCGCTTCAGGAAAGGCTTGCATGATGAATACATAATGCATCTGGTTGCTCAACCTCATACATCATTGTCTTCCCTAGTGAAGGCAACATGTAATAGGCTAGGAGACAGTGAGGTCAACAAAAGAGGTTTCAAGAAGTAATATCTAGTCAGACTTCTAGGGCTCAGTCAAACAGTAAGAGACATAGAGGTGCACAACAGTCTCGGTCTAGACCGGTTCAGAGGCACGGTCAGGGCACTTGTAGTAGATCAGCTTCACAGACCACGTCTATTGCTAGTGGTGGAAGTGCTGCATGGATCGATGTTCCGACATGTGTACAGTGTGGTAAGAGGCATCCTAGGATTTGTAGAAGGTATTTTAGGGCATGTTTCCAAGGTGAGTTTACAGAACATATGATTCAAGACTGCCCTATGACTTTGACTAGTTCAGCTCCACGGGTTGGGAGGTCAGCTCCCTTTGTTCCGAGAGGCAGAGGTAGAGGTCGTAGTGATACAGTGGGACTGGGAGCCAAAGGGGGCTGACCTGCGGGACAAAACCGTGCGGATCTTGTCAATCCGGTATGGGATGGATTTGGCTTGATCCAAAGCGGACAATTCCTCTAGTAATTAGAGTCGAGCATGATAGTTGGTATCAGAGCCGGAACCCCTTCAATAGATGTATGGTTCGAGGACGAACAACGCGGAAGCTGGTGGGCCTGTGACATCCCGACCTGGCAAAGCAATCCTAAAAGGGCAGGTAGAGTTAAGGTCCTGGCGAGCTTCTAGGATGGCAGGCTAGCTATAGGTATTGGAATGTAAGACACAGGAATGAATCGAATCATATATCAAAAAGGAGAAAACTAATTATTAGAGGCGCCTTTTGGTGGAATGGCTGAAGAGTTTGAAGAACTTCAGGGTTAAGTGTGCTCGCTTAACAGAAATCCTAGGATAGGTGACGTCCTGAGAAGTTTCTCATTTCACCTGCGGGACAAAACTGTATGGACATGCCAATACAGTATGGGATGGACTCAGCTTGATCCAAAGCGAACAATTCCTCTGGTAATTAGAGTTGGGCGTGACAGTGTGGTATCGTGTATTTATGAACACTAACCTTAACACAAGCTTTAGTAAGCTTAAATTCAAGCTACTTCAGCTTTAGTTTTGCCTTTTGTCTTTGATAAAAGGCTCTCCAACCTCTACATGAAAAAAAACTCAAAATCAAAACAAAGAAAGCAAATAAAAGAAGAAATTGGAACATGATTAAACATGTTTATGCTAAAAGAAGAATCTAAATCCAAAAATGATGAAGTTAATCATCATAACACTTACTTGGCTCAAGTGGTAACTCTCCAAATTTCTTGAAATTAGTCACCAAAAATCACTTCTCTAGCTTAATTTTCTAAGGCTACTTACTTAACTCAAGTTAAATGGAGTAAATTTGGTGGATTAGCAAGTAGAAGTTGAAGAAAACAAAGAGAAGAAGGAAAACAAAGAGAAGAAGGAAAACAAAGAGGAGAAGAAGAGGAAGTTAACGTTAAAATGGAGAGGAAGAAGAAGAAAAAAAGTGTTGCCCAAATAATTGAGTTGACTTATATAAAGTAATCAAAGGGTGTTTTGGTCTTTGACCACAATTGAATGGCTAAGATTAAATCAACGATAATCTAATCTAATGGATAAAAATATTTTCCAATTAAATTCCTTCAAACTATTATTTATCTTCACAAAATTCTCAAATTTACTCCATAAAAATAATTCCTCAAATTTTCTTAATTAATATAAAACCATAATTCACTTTTCACTAATTATCTAGATTATCCAAAACTATTCATTCCTTACTTTCTACCTATAAAAATCATACATGCATCCTCCAAAAATGTTAAATAAAATATAAAACATATATAGAAATTTTTCCGGACCAAAATAGTACCGATTTTCGGACCGATTGTACTATTCACAGATCGGTGATACTATTCATAGACCAGTAAACTACTATTTCAAACACAAGAAAAATAGGGCGTTACAGCTCTCCCCCCTTAAAGAATTTCTTCCTCGAAATTCACCTGAAATAAACAATTAAGGATGTTGTCTCCTAATATCTTCACTTTTCCACGTAGCTTCCTTGGTCTTCTGGTTTCTCCAAAGAACCTTTACCAGCAATCACTAAAGTATGGGATGGATTCAACTGATCCAAAGTTGACAATTCCTCTGATGACTAGAGTTGGTCATGACATTACACCTTCAAGTAATCAAATAAGTTGAAGTTGGTCAGTGGCGTCACCGAAACCCCTGACGTGTCGTCCTCACGCATGGCTCGCCCTCCCAAACGTGTGCAATAATGAGCCGATCCCCATGTATGCTCGACCGGTCTAATCCTCACTTGACCAGCCTCTACTTTTTTTTATACTCTCTTTTCTTTTCCATACCAACAGCCGGCCACACTGTGAGTTTTTATATTATATATCATCAGATGCACACACGGGCGCAAATCTCCCTATACATGGCCGACGATATCGTAGACTGCCCTCACAAACCCATGATAACCCACTTAATCTCAATTCCATAAAAACAAGGCACAATAATTTTCACAGCACAAGTAATCAAACAATTAATTCAACATAATACGCCGAACCAATCCTTAATACACAAACATAAAAGTATAATAATATAATAATAATAAATAAAATAATAGTATACATATAAAAATAAATACTTAGTTATTTCTTTATATATATATATATATATATATATATATATATATATATATATACATTTCTTTGTAAAATAAATGATATGCGTATGCAATTATGATATGCGCTATTTATTATTACTCACAGTGATAGAGAATAGAAGAAGCTCTAAATCAAATTTAAGAAATTTAAGAATGCAAGGAAGAATTAAATCAGATAAGACTCATTTAATAAAGAAATAAAGACTTAATCTAATAAGTTATCTACTAATCTAATTACTATAACTAGACTAGATTCTAGTGAAATTTCGGCAGCATCTCCCTTGAAAATTGGACTATCTACCTGTTTAAATATCAATAATGTCATAAACAATATTAACTCAATCTACACAGCCCCTCTCTCGGACAATCAATTAATCAAGTTCACATCCTCCTTTTAACCTCAACATCAACATTCAACTAATACAACCGTTTTACATAAACTTAACTTCCATCATTAATTTACAAATTAAATAACTTTCAATTTGTCTCAATAACATCATTAACCATCCTTTAATCATTTACAACAATTTTTTATTAGTCACTAAGAAACCATGGTCCCATTAACTTATAATTTAATAAATGCATCTTCAAGCAACCCAATTCACAACTTAAATAGATACCAAAACCAACAAATATGAAAACATCGAATATATACTTATCCATTTCATATTAACTTATTAAAAGAACATAAGATATTTAAATATGTTCCTTAACTTAGCCTTATTTACTATGCACAAATAACTCATACCATACTTAAATATAATTCAACTAAAGTTCCATAAATTTTTTCCTCTATTTGTCATCAAAATACCAATTCTAGATTTAGTTAAAAAAAAAAAAAAAACAAAAACCACAGTCAAATTGTTTATCTAGCAAGAATAATATTATTGAATAATAACTAACATTAGCTCAAGTATTAGTAACAATAATAGCTGTTATATTTAGGCTATGCCTATATCTAGACTAAACTGATCTTGTTTATGCTAAATTCTATACATAAGATTAGCTAGCAATTACCTTAAATTGAAGCATCAATTTGTTTCTCAAAATTTAAATACTAGAATCATGGGACTAAGGTATGTAATTCTGCAATAATTTGAATTATAATTTCAAATCCTCCATTTTGATAAAAGCTCTTAAACCAGTCTCAGAAAGATTAAAAATTTTGCTTACGCTGTAGCAATTCTCAATGGAAATTAAATTTTTCCGAGTAAAATGATCGGAATTTGCACTACTGCCCCAAATCCTATTCTACCGGTGTTAGCTTGGCCTGAGCTGGTGAGGATCGTGGCCGATGAGGTCGCTAGAGGCGTTAGAAGTTGTAATCCGGAAGCCCTTGACTGGTTTCGCCGGAAAGCTGTAGAGAAGCAACGAGTTGACTGTCCCAACGCAACAGATTGCGAAAGCAGCTCCTCGTGTTGCTGCTCCAGTCGAAACAGAAGAGAGAGAGCGAGAAAGGGAGGGATCGTAGCTTTGTCGCCAACAGCTGGAACTGGAGTCGCCGGAAAGTCGTAGAGGAGGCGCGATTTTCCGATCACGAACTTGCAGGTTCCTGCGAAAACTGCGCTAGTCGCGCTAGCCCGAGACAACAAAGAAGAGAGAGAGAGAGAGAGAGAGAGAGAGAGAGAGAGAGAGAGAGAGCGGCAAGGGGATTGTGGCGGCTGAAGGAGGTGGTGCTAGTCTCAGGCGATCGGGAAAACGAAAATAAACGTTAGGGGAAGGTCTGAAGTCGGTGCTAAAGGGGAAAGATGGGTTTCTAGAATAATCTTGCTTAGGTTTTTGCAAATGATTGGTTTCAAATCAGATTTGGTTCGGTTCAAATCATGATTTTTATGTGATTTTTGATTTTTCAATTGGTTTTCTATTAGCTTTCATTGGTTAAAGTTTGCTTCAACTATATAAAATATATATTTACAATTAATTGGTTAAATAAATTCAGATAGCGTTAACTATTCGATTCTTAAAAATGATAACTTTTATAGTACCATTGGCTAATGAATAATAATTAAATTTTTAAATAATGAATTTTCGAAAATATAATTTCGAATCGTTTCAACTGTCCATGGTGATGCGACCACCGTTGGACCGTGCCCTGGCCGAGCAGGCATCGTCGGTGGTTGGGTATGGTGGTGCGATGGAACATTTTTGGTTTTGGAAGAAAATGATACAAAAGTTTGTTTTGGTCCCTGACTGTTTTCCAGTTATTCAGTTAGATCCAAATCTGTTTTAATTTGTTTCAATTAAGTTTTCAAATTAATTTTAATTGGATATTTTATTAATTTGGAATTAATTAAATTATAAGGGGCATTAAAATTAATTTTTAGCAAATTAAAATTGATTTTAGAATATTTTCTAATTTAGTTAGAAAAGAAAATTAAAAGAGTTTAGTCCGTAATAAAATTATTTAGTAAATTAATTCCTAATTAGATTAGAAAATAAATTGACTGGTTTAATTGTTTGTTAATTCTAATATGATTAGAGTTAGTAAAATTAATTTATAAAATAATTTTATTCTAAAATTATTTTTCATAAGATTTGATATATGAATAAAATTGTTTTATTCATAAATTGATTTTGAAAAACATCAAATATGAAATTTTAATTTTTAAAATTTTAACTTCAGCACGTAAGATCAATAATTAATTTAATATTAAATAGTATTTATAATATGATTATGCATGATGGATGATCATGGACATTAGAAAAATCTATGTGATTGGCTTTATTATATTTGATTGAATAGTTTATGTAACTTTAAATAGGGCCTACATGTCCCGATTCTCTTTTATTTTGGGTTGTAAAATTTCTTATTTATTTCATTCAATTATGTTGTAGTTAGATAATTAGAATATGTAAATAGGATATTGTTTTGTAACCTAAGAAGAAAAGGAGAATTGAAGAAATTACATGGAGCATTGAAGAATCCGAGCCAAGAAGCTACTATTGGGACTTATGAAGATCTAAGAAGTTGCTACCTAGGATTTTTTTGCCATCTAATTTCCTTAATGATCTAAGGGAATTAGTTTTAGAAATGTCCATAATCATCCGATTAGAATGACATGTTAAGGGTGTATATTATGTATGTATGATATATGATATGACCATCATGCCAAAGCATGAAACTTGCGATTAAAATTTAATTAATAAATTCCTTATTAAAATTTTAAGTATATATTAAGATATGATTGATTGCCACCCATTGTTATAGCATGAAAACCAAAGCTCCCTTACAATTGACTAGTTGGGCAAACCCAAGGTTGATTGTAATCGAACATGTTTAATGCTATCAAATATCTTGAACAATGATTTTACTTAACTAATTTATTTGATTTGGATGAGCAAACTCATTATCAAATAAGATTAGGGCAAAGGTTAGGCGAAACGTAATTGATATGTTTAGACAAAGAGTTGTCACCTAATTGATCTGAGAGTCACATAAAGATGTGATTGATAAGCTATGTAATCTACATAAATTGATTCAATATAACTTGTCGGGAAAATCCAAGATTATATGGGTTAATTGGGATCTTAGCCTACTAGGAGATCTAAACGCTGGATTTCCCGAATTAATAGAAAGACTATTAATTTGAATAAAATAGTGGGAGACTTAAATTAAAATTAAAGACCTTATTTAATTTAGTATTGTATGATATTAATATTTGAAATCTCTATATTTGTAGATCAATTATCATAATGAGTAATAACCTATGTCTGCGTAGCATACTAGATGCTAATAAACTGACTGGACCAAAATTTATTGAGTGGTATCGCAATCTGAGAATGGATCTCAAGCAAGAGAAGAGGTTATATGTCCTTGATAAGAACAAACCTGATATTCCCGCTGATAATGCTATTGAAGAAGAAAGGAATAACTTCATTCGTCATACTGATGATGACAAGCAAGCAACATGTGTGATGTTAGCCAGCATGAGTTCTAAACTTCAAAAGCAACATGAGAAAATAGATTCTCGCATCATTATCTTGCATCTCAGGGAGCTGTTTGACTCCCAAGGTAGGTCTGATAGGTATGAGAGCTCTAAGGAATTGTTCCGTTGTAAGATGGTAGAAGGCTCTTCAGTTTGTGTTCACGTTCTGAAGATGATTGGCTATATTGAAAAATTGGGCCAATTGGGCATTGCCATGGACCATGAGCTGAGTATTGACTTAGTTTCATAGTCCTTACCACCCAGCTATTCACATTTCATTTTTAATTTTAACATGCTTACCACTGCTGAAGGAGCCCTTAAGAAGGATACAACTCCTATATCCTTCTAGTTCAGTCTTCTAAGGCTAAGAATAAGCCCAAGAAGAAGCAGAATAAGAAGGCACTGAAGCCTAATGGAGGTGTGACTGTAGAAAAGGGTACGTGCCACCACTGTGGCAAAGATGGCCACTAGAGGAGGAACTGTAAGGAATATCTTACAACTGTGAAAGCAAAGAAGCTTGCAGAAGCTTCTACTTCAGGTATGTTTATGATTGAAATTAATCCTTCTATTTTTAGTTCTTAGGTATTAGATACCTAATATGATTGTCATATTAATAACATGCAGGAACTAAAGAAAAGTAGAAAATTGAGGCAAGATGGACCTACGTATAGCCTGTGGAGCAAGCTACATTAGCTGTAGAAACATATTTTGGCTTAGTATTAGAATTAAATAATTGTTATTTTATTTTAGTGCTTAGTAGAAACATTGTTTCAGTTTCGTGTTAAGTTTTGAATAATGGATTCAAATTTTATTAGTGAGAATAATAGTTTTTCTTTTTAATAATAAAGATATTTTTTATGGAACTGAAATCAATATAGATGATTTATATAATGTTTATATTGATTGACTCCTCATCAACATAAACTGTAAGAAGTTTAAAATAGATAATAAAACTTATCTTACCTTTAGCATCATAGACATGTTCACATTAGAGAAACAAAAATCATTAAGTTGCATAAAGAAGGTTACTTTGAACCTTTTTGATTATGAAGCATATGAAACTTGTGAATTCTGTTTAATGAGTAAAACAGTTAAAACACCTTTTACGTGAAAAGGTGAAAGGTCAAAAGAATTATTGGACCTATTACATTCAGATATATGTGGACCAATTATTTTCCAAGCCATAGGTGGATGTGAATGTTTTATTATATTTACTGATGACTATACTAGATATGGTTGTGTGTATATGTAACGAAACACAAATCTGAATTTTTTTTTTTTTTTTGAAAAATTCAAGGAATTCAAAATTGAAGTTGAGAAACTAACTAAAAGTATTAAAACACTTGGATCCGATCGACGCAAAAAATACTTAAGCTAAGCGTTTTGAGATTATCTATTATAAAATGTGAATTGTATCTTATTAGATATAGTACAATCCATGATGAGTCTTGCAGAATTATTTTCATCCTTTTGAGGATATGCCTTAATAATGTGATCTACCTTCTAAATTGAGTTCCATCCAAATATGTTAATAAAATTCATATAAGATGTGGGCCAACACACTTATGTGAAGCATTTGAGATTTGATAAGCTATGAGCTAAATCAGATAAATGTAAGTTTGTGGGATATCTAAAAAAAAATTATTGGATATTATTTCAACCATCTTGTTGAGAGAAAAATATTTATCTCAAAACATGCTACCTTTCTAGAAAAGGTATTTATCCTTAAAGGAAGCAGTGGGAGCTAGCTGGTAGAACTTGTAAAAGTTCAAGAACCTCAAATATACATTAAAAATGGAACTAGAACAAAAGATTGTTACATTAGATTAATAGTTAAAATACATTGGTTAAAGAACCACAGCGTAAATTTGATAGGATGAGTCGTGCTCCTACAAAGGTTGGACCTTCTTGTGGAGACTCGAACCTAACAAATATAAAGAGAAATGTTCGACATTTACTTGCAATTGCAGCGTATTATGTTTAGAAATTTATCATATTGATGTCAAAATTGCATTCTTAAATAGCAAATCTAATGATTTTTGAATCAAAAGAATTTCCTAATATAGCATGCAGACTGCAAAAGTCCATTAGTAGACTTAAGCAAGCCTTTGTGGAATGAGAACATCCGTTTTAATGAAATAATCAAATAGTTTGATTACATTAAAAATGTGAATGATCTTTGTGTGTATAAGAAGGTCAGTGGGAGTGGAATGATATTTCTTATTTTGTATGTTAATAACATATTAATAATAGGAAATTACATTCTACTACTCTAAAATCTATAAGGATAGATTCGATAGGCTCCTAGGATTATCTCAATCCACATATATTGATAAAATGCTAAAATAATTTAGCATGGAGGAATCCAAAATAGGATACCTACTTATATATCAATCTGATCCGGATGAAAGTCACTGGACTGCTGTTAAAACTATCCTTAAGTATTTAAAAATAAGTAAGAATATTTTTCAGTTATGGAGAAACTAATGAACTAAGATTAATGGATATATTGATGCCATAGGATAAAACACATGGGTAATTGGCTTTAGTGCAAGTGGGAGATTGTTAGTTATATGTCCTATAGCCAATTTGATTGGTTATATTTGTGGGTCCCATATATGTATGCACAACCCAAGAGGGGGGTTGAATTGGATTTTCTAAAACTAAAAATTTAACTTTCAAAAGCAAAATCAGAATTCTGTTGTAGCGGAAATAGAATGCATTTGTGAGAGTAAGTTATTGAGATTAGAACTTCCTCACAAAGCTCTAAGCAGAAAATAAAAAGACTTTGTAAATATCAGCTATTGATTAGAACTGCTTCACAATATCTTAATCAATTTCAAAACTACTTTTTTGAAGGAAAGTTATCTTAATCAATTATATGGTTGAGTTTTTAAAATGCAAGAGCTTCCCCTTATTTTCAAAAAGAGTCCCCTTTACACACCTCTCAATGCCTATTTATAGGCAAACGAGGGTGGGTGGCCCCATTTTAGGGTTGATGTGGCAAAAAGCCAATGTTGAACCCTGCAACGGGACCCAGCCCACTTTTATAAAATCAGACCAGGTGGCACGCAAAATGAGGTGGTGCAATGGAAAGTATGTCAGGCGAACCCGACGCGCTTCCAAGGCACGGTTTCGTCACGAAATGCCTGGTAACCCGAAAAGATAAAAGTGGTTAAACACATCAATAATCTTAGACACGGACCATTGGTCCAAAAAACAAGGTGATCGGAAATCCGGATCCAATTTTATGTAAAAAAACGGTGAATCATCACTGAACCTTTTAGGGCAAAATTTAAGCGTCTATAGTTTGCCCCCACTTTGATAATATTTTTTTTTTCAAGAAAAATATCATCAAAATGTAAAGTAGACACGTAAGTAAGAAAATACTTACCTGGTTTGTGTGAAATGCACGGCTTCAGTGGATGAAGTGCACCATCTTGGCAACTTTGGGAGGTTGTCCTTCCAGTGGTGAAAGGCGGAATGTGATGCACCACACGGCCAGCTTTAACTAGGGATACTTCGATCAGCCCAGTATCATTACGGCATTTGACGGTGGGTGAATTGCTTCAGGGTGGCTTTTGACGACTTCTACACCTTCAGGGTGGCTTTTAACTGGTGATATTTCGATAAACCAGTACCATTACGGCATTTGACGGTGGCGAATTGCGTCAGGGTGGCTTTTAACCGGTAATATTTCGATCAACCAGTACCATTACGGCATTTGACGGTGGCCAATTGCGTCAGGGTGGCTTTTAACGACTTCTGCGACTATCTTGCGCCAGTTGGGGGCTTTAAGTTGATAATGCTCCACTTCGGAAGATTGACCTTTCCGAAGGGGAGAAGCGAAATGAGATGCACCACATAGGACAGCTTCAGGGGTGCGCCAGTTTAGATAACTTCAACGGATGAATGAGTACGATACTTTGATCAACCCGATTTTTGAAATGCTCCATTTCGGGAGATTAACCTTCGGACGGTGAGAGGTGGAATGAAATATGCCACATAGGACGGCCTCAGGGGTGCGCCACTTCGGACGGCTTCAACGGATGAATGATTACGACACTTCGGTCGACCCGATTTCTGAAATGCTCCACTTCGGGAGGTTGTCCCTCGCATGGTGAGAGGCGGAATGAAATGCGCCAGACAAGACGGCTTCAGGGGTGCGCTACTTTGGACGACTTCAACGAATGAATGAGTACCACATTTCAGTCGACCCGATTTTTGAAATGCTCCACTTCAGGAGGTTATCCTTCGGATGGTGAGAGATGGAATGAAATGAGCCACACAGGACGGCTTTAGGGGCGCACCACTTCAGACGGCTTCAACGGATGAATGAGTACGACATTTCGAACGCTGCGGTTTCTAAAATGCTCTACTTTGGGAGGTGGGCCACTTCGGACGACTTGGGGAATGCTCCAGTTGGGGAGATGCGCCATTTCGGGAGGTGCGCCACTTCAGACAGCTTTGAGAAAGCTCCACTTCGGGAGGTGCGCCACTTCAGATGACTTTGAGAAAGATCCACTTTGGGAGATGCGCCACTTCAGACGACTTAGGAAAAACTGCACTTCGGGAGGTGCGCCACTTCGGACGGCTTAGGGAAACTTCCACTTTGGGAGGTGCGCCACTTCGGATGGCTTAAGGAGAGCTCAACTTCGGGAGGTGCACCACCCAAAGTGGCTTAAGGGATGTGCCACTTCGGACGGATTAGGTTCTAAAATGCTCCGCTCGGGAGAAGTACCTCCATAACAACTCTTGCAATACAAGGGAAGAGGCTCTCCGGTCAATTATGGTTAGAAATTTTGTGATTAGGCTCGGAAAAGCATGCGCGTGTGGCACGTTATTTTAGCATAAATATGGGTGATTGTGCATAAAAATGCGTGATTTCACGTGGACTCAAGCGAATTCGTGCGTGTGTGTGTGTGAATTCCCGTGAGTGTGAATTTGTGTGTATTTTATTAGAAATTATGTCGCGACACGCAAAACAACGCGATTTACTTGTGGCCAATGGTGTGTTGCCCCTGCTTAGGCGGCTAGCTGTTGACGGGTTACCGACTAAGCATGAGAGCTGGATGCAGCAAGTGGATCTTCGGGCTTAAAGGCTTAAGTTGGGCCTTAAAGCCCATTATTCTTTATAAAAGGTAAAAGTGACACTCATTTGTCACTTTCAACCTAACTTTTAAATTTCTTCTCCCTCAAATTCTCTCTTTTCTAACTAGGGGAGAGAGAGAGAGAGAGAGAGAAAGAGAGAGGGAGAGAGAGAAAGAGAGAGGGCGAGAGAGAATATGTTGAGCAACCTAGAGAGAGAAGAAAGAAAAAGAAAAGAAGTCTAGGGTTTCTAAACCATTCCGGTTCAATTCGAACCAGTTTGGTCCAACTCAGCGATTTAGCCTAGTTTTCATTTGATTTAAAGGTTTTTCATCCGGTATGAGGATTCCAACTAATTTACGGATCTGGTTTAACAATAATAAAATATTTTCTTTTAAATTTTATTGTATAATTCAATTATTTTAAATTAAAAATTAAATTTTTAAATGAAAAATCTATGAAATTTTATTTTTGGGTTATTTCACCTAATGGGTAGATCGAATCTAGGTTTTATGGTCAATAAAATTATACATAATAATCGATAATAGTAGTAATAGCATCACCAAAATTTTTCCATCTTTATATATATTACGATAGATATTACTAATACTATATATATATATATATATATATATATATATATATATATATATAGACACATGAATAAATTGTAATAGTAATACTACGTATATTGATATACGAATAAATTGTAATAGTAATACTATATATATAATAATATGAATAAATTGTGATATATATAGTAATATGAATAAATTCAGTGTGCAAAAATTGCAAAATTGAGGTGATAATATTATAGATTATATTACAAATTATATAGTTTTATAGATTATTATTATTGTTATTGTTATTATTATTATTATTATTATTATTATTATATAAGTCCATAAATTAGAACTAATATATGGCATGGATAGAGGATTTAGATGAGCCGACTCGAGTTGAACCTGCCAAGCTCGAAGCTCGGCTCGATAAAATTTAGTTCGGCTCAAAAATCAATGAGCCTGAAAATTTAGGCTCGAGCTCGACTTGAGACTCGAGTTTAACTCACAAAATTTTAAGCTCGAGGCTCGAGTAATCTAAAATAATATTATATATATGTATATATAAAAGCTCGATAAGGCTCAACAGACTTTCGAGCTGAACATCATTAGATTCGAGCCAGGTCGTTTGCTAAATGAATAGGCTCGAGCCCAAGTTCGATTCGAGCTGAGCTTTTCGAACCGAATTCAAATAATTCGTAAGTCAGCTCGACTCATTTATACCTCTAGCCTTGAATATTCCCCCGCACAACCGAAGAAAAATTGGAAGCTGAATTGTGATGTATTAATCACAGCCCCCTTTTCAAGTGATTTCCCCCCTTTCCTGAAGCTTTGCTGAAATCATGTATTTTTCCAGCTCATCCCACACGCTGCAATTACTTTTTTGTCCTCCATTTCTTTTAATGCATCTCAATCGTATACCTATTGTATACCTCTTTGATTTCGTTATCCGATGACCCC